>NC_086446.1:566682019-566969519 GCF_028390025.1 Pseudophryne corroboree | reverse complement strand
AAAAAGTTCACACTAGATGTACTCATAGTATAAGTGAACTTCACTGGCGAGTTGGTTTCATTATGAGTTTCAATCAACGACTCCAGTTGCTCTCCCGGACCAGTCCACAGGAGCAACAAGTCATCAATGTATCTAAGATACAGTAATACATTTGACTTGACCTCCTCTTTTGAAAAAAATAATTCTTCTTCTACACCAAACATAAAGCAGTTAGCCAGTGATGGAGACACATTACTCCCCATGGCGCAGCCTTGTCGCTGCACATAATACGCATTGTTGAACATGAAATAATTGCGTTCTAACGTAAGACGCAATAATCGGATAAACAGTTCAACACAAGGCCCTTTGTATAGGGGATGATTGTCAATCACCTTCTGTACAGCAATCAGGCCAGCGCCATGGGGAATACACGTGTAAAGGCTCTTAACATCTATGGTCACCAAAAAACAACCCAGAGGAACTGTCTGAATCTCTGCCAATTTAGTCAAGAGTGAAGTAGTATCCTTTAAATAATAATCATGAGTCTGCACACATGGTTGTAGAAAAAAATCAAGGTACATAGAGATTTTTTGAAATAATGATCCCCTCGCGGATATAATGGGACGGGCTGGAGGGGCATATCTATCTTTATGTATCTTGGGAATCGAGTACAACAGTGGCACAATCGGATATGACACCTTCAAAGCATCACACACATCAACCGAAATATCACCATCAAGAACAGCTTTGTGCAAAATAGCATCTAATTCTTTCTTATATGATGACGTGGGATCAGACCTCAGGACACCATAGGTGGAATGATCGCTAAGTTGCCGATTTAATTCTAATACATAGTCTGCTGTATTTTGCACAACTATGGCTCCACCCTTGTCCGCCGGTCTGAACACCACGTCATCATATTTACTGAGAGACATCAATGCCTGCCATTCCTCCTTCGATAAATTACTAAACTGATCTTTAGAAGAAGTCAACATGCCATCAATGTTCATGTCAATAGTACGACAGAAGGACTTAATGGCTGCATTCGTTGAACCAGGGTCAAAAACTGATTTTTTTATGCAGAAAGCTGGGTAATGGGTCACTGGTCACAGTCACTTTACCAGGTGAATTAAAATATTCTTTGAGACGTAGTTGTCTACTCAATTTATAACGTTCAATTTTCCATTCCAACGGTTCGAACCGCTGTGTAGGGACAAAGTTCAAACCTCTAGACAGTACCTTGTTTTCATTAGGAGTGAGAACTCGATCAGAAATATTGATGATCAGCTCCTCTTCTGTACTGGAGGACGTCCTCCACCACGACCTTTGGTTTTGGCCCCCCCTCCTCGTGTACCTCCGCTTGGGTCGGAAATCTGGGCTCTTGTCCGAACCCCTAAAGGGTGACGACCAGAGATATTGCCACGCTCATTTTCGCTAGCCGAAGCTGTGCCATCTGTAGATGTGTCTGTATCAAATTGGCCCCTATTGTACCGATTAGACATCCGCTTTCTTGGGGCTCTTGAATAGGGGGTGGTGCCTGATATCCAGGGATATACCTGTTTCTTGGCATAATCTTGATTCACTTTCTCCAATTTCAGGCGTTTATATTGCACCAGGTCCTTACGATATTTGTCGACCTGTGTCGATAACTGTTCCAGCCAATTGGAGGTAGTATCAGCCAATAACGTGGGTTTGTGAGTGGTTTCAAACTCATCTATTTGGGACCTGATAGTCATTAACTCCTTCGTTACCTCCTCTATCACCAACAAGATGAGATCATAAGAACATTTATTTAAAATGGCTATCCATTTTTTACAGAAAGTGGCATTAAGCCTCCCAATAGTTGGAATGTTCCTTATCCTGAAACCACGTGGTATTTTACCATCCCGATGGTAATCAGACAGTGTCACCCCATGATAATAGTAATCTTGTTCACGCTTTTTGAGCTTCAATAGCTCTCTATATAAATTTATATTCTCAATGTTGCCTCCAGTCGCTGATAAATTATCCTTAAAACGAATATTGATGGCATCATTATCCGAGTAGCTGAAAGTCTCTCCTGGGGTTAAATCGAACCCAGCCAATAATGCATCTGTATCGGTGTCGGCAGCTGTCGACATTCCTGACAAGGGTAAGGCAAACCACAGTGCTGGAATATGTGCCAGAAACCACACGTGCACACCCAAGCTATTATCCCAGTGTGTAAAAGTAGATGCTGCAGCAAGCACCCAATACAACCTGATGCTGGTAAAATAATGCGGAGGGTGCCTTCAAAAACGGTTCATCCAAAGATCAATCGTTAAAATAGTAACACAGTCAAGCGGCACTCCTTCCCCAATTAAATAAAACATTAACAGCCGGTGCCCTCCATAAAGAACCTGCACGGTTCCCCACACATGTATAGAAGTCGTCCGGCGGCACTCACGGCAATAAAGACAAAAGGCAGCTCCAATCAGCCAACGTTTCAATGTTATTTGTTCAACATTTTCGTCAGGGCATGATACAATAACAAACATTACATACCTTTATACTACCACCGATCCGTCCATTCCTCCCGCCGTCCGCGCGCCACGCTCAATAAAATGACGTCATCACGGTGCGCCCGGACACCAAGTAGGTACGGAGGGACCAGAACACCAAAGTTATACAAAGTGCAAAGTGCTAGAATACTTGGTGTCCGGGCGCACCGTGATGACGTCATTTTATTGAGCGAAGCGCGCGGACGGCGGGAGGAATGGACGGATCGGTGGTAGTATAAAGGTATGTAATGTTTGTTATTGTATCATGCCTTGACGAAAATGTTGAACAAATAACATTAAAACGTTGGCTGATTGCGAGCTGTGGCAAGAAGGTTTGCTGTGTCTGTCAGCGTAGTGTCCAGAGCATGGAGGCGCTACCAGGAGACAGGCCAGTACATCAGGAGACATGGAGGAGGCCGTAGGAGGGCAACAACCCAGCAGCAGGATCGCTACCTCCGCCTTTGTGCAAGGAGGAACAGGAGGAGCACTGCCAGAGCCCTGCAAAATGACCTCCAGCAAGCCACAAATGTGCATGTGTCTACTCAAACGATCAGAAACAGACTCCATGAGGGTGGTATGAGGGCCCGACGTCCACAGGTGGGGATTGTGCTTACAGCCCAACACCGTGCAGGATGTTTGGCATTTGCCAGAGAACACCAAGATTGGCAAATTCGCCACTGGCGCCCTGTGCTCTTCACAGATGAAAGCAGGTTCTCACTGAGCACATGTGACAGACGTGACAGAGTCTGGAGACGCCAAGGAGAACGTTCTACTGCCTGCAACATCCTCCAGCATGACCGGTTTGGCAGTGGGTCAGTAATGGTGTGGGGTGGCATTTCTTTGGGGGGCCGCACAGCCCTCCATGTGCTCACCAGAGGTAGTCTGACTGCCATTAGGTACCGAGATGAGATCCTCAGACCCCTTGTGAGACCATATGCTAGTGCGGTTGGCCCTGGGTTCCTCCTAATGCAAGACAATGCTAGACCTCATGTGGCTGGAGTGTGTCAGCAGTTCCTGCAAGACGAAGGCATTGATGCTATGGACTGGCCCGCCCATTCCCCAGACCTGAATCCAATTGAGCACATCTGGGACATCATGTCTCGCTCCATCCACCAACGCCACGTTGCACCACAGACTGTCCAGGAGTTGGCGGATGCTTTAGTCCAGGTCTGGGAGGAGATCCCTCAGGAGACCATCCGCCACCTCATCAGGAGCATGCCCAGGCATTGTAGGGAGGTCAAACAGGCACGTGGAGGCCACACACACTACTGAGCCTCATTTTGACTTGTTTTAAGGACATTGCATCAAAGTTGGATCAGCCTGTAGTGTGTTTTTCCACTTTAGTTTTGAGGGTGACTCCAAATCCAGACCTCCATGGGTTAATAAATTTGATTTCCATTGATAATTTTTGTGTGATTTTGTTGTCAGCACATTCAACTATGTAAAGAACAAAGTATTTAATAAGAATATTTCATTAATTCAGATCTAGGATGTGTTATTTTAGTGTTCCCTTTATTTTTTTGAGCACTGTATATATATATATATATATATATATACACACACACACACACACACACACACCCCCCAGAACCTACGTTTAAATTTACTACATAACTTTAAGAAAAAATGAACAGCCCATCCTGACCTTAAAGACAGGACTAGAGCCTGTCTCTTCACCCGCGCTGGCAGGGAGCTTCCTTGTTTCTTGCAGCCTGCGTGCTCAGCCAGTCGCTGAGCAGCAGGCTGCAGCGCGACACATTATTGGGCAGCTGAGCCGTCGCTCAGCACAAGCAGCCCAGGAAGCGCTCAGCGGCGCCGGCGGCTGTGTGAGCGGCGGCTGCTGCTGGGCTCATAGTGGGGAGGGGAGCGCAGTGCAGTGCCGCGGATCGGATTACAGATCCGATCTGTGGCGCGTGACGGGGGCCCCTTCAGACAGGGGGGCCCAGGGTACTTAACCCCGGAGCCCCCCCTTAATCCGGCTCTGCATAGAGGGAGGAGCCAGAGCACACCAGAATCTAAATTCTTTCTTAAAGTGCCCATGTCTCCTGCGGAGCCCGTCTATTCCCCATGGTCCTTACGGAGTCCCCAGCATCCACTAGGACGTTAGAGAAATTAACAATGCATACTAAAAAGTAGAGAGAATTTCTAGTACTGTATACCCTGCCTCCAGAGAGCGGGATACAGGGAAACTCACCACACTTCCATATCCAAGCAAATACGCTCCTAAGACGCTGAGTGGATTCAGACGCTACTGGTGTACACTGCCGCTCTTGATAACTGATAACGGACACGGACGATCACCGACTTCCACGTGTATGCAGACGCTAAGGCCTGCGACTCGGTCTGGGCGGGTTTATATCCAGTGTACACAACCGCAGTGTCTAAGCTGCGACCGAGTACCTTCGTGGTAGCGTCTGAGCCGGAAGTGAGGTCATTTAGTTCATGAAACGAGAGACACGCGGGAACTGGCCATGAACTCGGAGGAGGGACGGCCAGGAGAGCGTCTGAAACCCCCCGTTGACTTAAACTCCCAGGATCGCGGCCTCTACCTAGTCCTGGCGCCTATGATCCCCAGAGCGTAGCGCTGTCACACTCGAGATGTTCGGCGCATCAACACACTGTTTGTAGTCTCCACCAAATCAGTGTAGCTGTGTCCTGACCCCTCTAGTAAGAGGAAATCCATAGACTCACCGTCTCCCCATGCTCCGGCCACAGCCTGGTTACGTCTGCTGGACCTGCTAGAACATCCGACACAGACGCCCGTCGAGACAGCACTGATACCCGAAGGTAAGCGTTGTTGCGACCCGGTGGGGAGTTGTTGGAGCGACTCTTTCTAATATGCGTTTAAGACGCTGTTAAGATAAGTCGCTCTAAAAATATAGAAGTCTATAAAAATAAAATAATAATAAAAGCTTAACGCTGCTTTATTCACCTGTTTTATCTTTCTCACAGCAGCCCTGTGACCATGCGGCTTCCTGCCGCACCAAGCAAAAAACTGACCTGACTGAGTCAGTGGGCGGGACTATATAGTGGAAGCCCCAATGCATCCTGGGAGGCCAGAAAGCTCGTGACCGTGTTGGTGCCATTTTCGCTGTCGCTCGACAATATCCCAATGTTATCCTGTGAATAATCCTGTGGACCCAGCCAGAGAAATAACCAATTGAAATGCATTAGTCAATGCAAAAGTGTTAATTCTATGTAAGTGCAAAAACAGTGATGTAAAATAGTGGTTTGTCTATTTCCTATATCATGGTTGTACTGTAAAATATTAAGTGTACAACCTGGGAATAAGCTTTGTTCACGTCATTGTGTGCACAGAACTTCCTAAATCTTCAAACACTGGTCACACTTACACCATACCTCTCAGTAGTGCGTATGAAGATGGAGCCTGATAGATGTCTTCATTGTACTGGTTTCCAAAGACAGGAAATATGCAAAACCTAGTGTGTTATACAGTAAGGGTATTATTTATCTGGGCAGCTACACATAAGTCACATGGAAATTGTTTCTCCACAGGGAAATAACGAATGCCCAATATTTACATTGAGTATCTGTACCAGTAGTGTAACTAGAACGTTTGCTCCCCCCACCAAATTTTTTTTCTGGCATGGCATTTTGGGGGAAAAAAAGAAAAGAAAAATAACTTTATTGTGATGTGCGGTAGTCCGTATGGCTTGTAAAATGCTGCATGCAAGAACATATTTATATAGATCAGGCGTTATCACAAATAAAATTGTATAATATATATCTCCTCCCCTTCCCCTGCAGCTTCAGTGTTTCTCCTACCCGAAAGCTGCCTGGCCATCTAGGCATACACTGAGTGGCAGATTTATTGAGCTCGGTGAAGTGATAAAGTGGAAGGTGATAAAGGACCAGCCAATCAGATCCTAACTGCCATTTCACAGGCTGGGTTTGAAAAATGACAGTTAGGAGCTGACTGGCTGGTGCAATATCACCTTCCAATTCATCACTTCACTGAGCTTAATAAATCTGCCCCACATTCCGGTTCAGTGAGTGGTCAACCTGTAAACCCTCACTCTCACAGACATAGGGGTAAATTTACTAAGATGGGAGTTCTATTTAAGATGGGATGTTGCCCATAACAGCCAATAAGATTCCAGGTATTATCTTCTAGAAGGTGCTAGATTAATGAGAAGTAGAATCTGATTGGTTGCTATGGGCAACATCCTATCTTAAATAGAATGCCCATCTTAGTAAATTTATCCCATAGAATGCTCTTTTAAACACACTGTGTGTGGTTCGGACACCGGAGGAGCGTTTTCGGGGATTGCTGCTCCTTTTCACATGCACAGGTGGAGTGGTGAGCGTCATCAGGTCACATCGTGCCCGCACAAAGCTACTCAATTTCAATTGGGTAGAAAGCAGGAGAGGCGGAGCTGGGAATGTGCAAGTCAGCCATGGTCCTCCTGGTCAGGAATGTATTAATCCAGTGGTTCTTAAATTGTGCTGCGGCATCCCGGAGGGCCTCAGGGTACTTGCAGGGGTGCCCTGGGTTGCTGGTCCAGGACCAATTCAATTTATTTACGGTCAGTGTAACAGACAAGACCAGTGCTTGTGGCTTCCAGTCATCACATATCTGGACAAACAAAAGTGAATCCTGGCCCTCACAACATTACTGAACCTAAGGATGACATATAAACCCAATTTACTTAATTTATTTCTGAATTTCTAAATAAGAAACTTTTGGCCTAGGTGTGAGGCGGAAAAGATTCCGATACACTAGGGCGCCATGACTCGAAAACGCTTGGAAACCAGTGGATTAATCCATTCCTGACCTGGCGGACATTATATACATTTAAATACAAGTATAGAACGTGCAGATCAGCTGTCTGGCTAGTGGGTGGTCCAGTGCACAGCCGGACCACCCCTTAGATTCGCCTATGGGTAGAAGGAAGCGTGTGAGTCAGCACCCCCCCCCCCCCCCTTCCTCAAGCGGCTATTGCTACGCAACTAGATCCCACTATCTACCTTGTGCCTGTACCTCTGTAACAGTGACAAATGATACCTTGTGCAAACAGGTGTCAGATAATGGCCTGTGTGCCTGTTACTGCTGACACAATAGGTTATTGCTCAGACTTTCTCACACTGCTGGTTGTGGGAACCCTGTGAGCTAGAAGCTCATACCATGAGATATTGCTGCCACTTCTATTACACTATTAGTGCGTGCAAGAGATATTTCACCCACAATAGGGCAATGATGTAGCTGCTACAAAGTACACTTGTATGACAAATCAGAAAATAACGTATACTTTGTCTGTGTAGAGTGAAATTAGCCATTTCAAGGAGTAAATCAATATTCGTACATTTTAGTAACATGACTAAGGCATGAGGCAAATGATCTACTAGTAGATCTACATGGTCCTTGGGGCATCCCAGTATCGATAATGGGTGCAGGGTGAACAGTACACACAGAGGCATACAGTGTTGGACTGGGGCAAGAAGGGCCCACCGAAGAAAATAAGAATTTACTTACCGATAATTCTATTTCTCATAGTCCGTAGTGGATGCTGGGGACTCCGAAAGGACCATGGGGTATAGCGGCTCCGCAGGAGACTGGGCACAAAAGTAAAAAGCTTTAGGACTACCTGGTGTGCACTGGCTCCTCCCCCTATGACCCTCCTCCAAGCCTCAGTTAGGATACTGTGCCCGGACGAGCGTACACAATAAGGAAGGATTTTGAATCCCGGGTAAGACTCATACCAGCCACACCAATCACACCGTACAACTTGTGATCTGAACCCAGTTAACAGCATGATAACAGAAGGAGCCTCTGAAAAGATGGCTCACAACAACAATAACCCGATTTTTGTAACAATAACTATGTACAAGTAATGCAGACAATCCGCACTTGGGATGGGCGCCCAGCATCCACTACGGACTATGAGAAATAGAATTATCGGTAAGTAAATTCTTATTTTCTCTAACGTCCTAGTGGATGCTGGGGACTCCGAAAGGACCATGGGGATTATACCAAAGCTCCCAAACGGGCGGGAGAGTGCGGATGACTCTGCAGCACCGAATGAGGGAACTCCAGGTCCTCCTCAGCCAGGGTATCAAATTTGTAGAATTTAGCAAACGTGTTTGCCCCTGACCAAGTAGCTGCTCGGCAAAGTTGTAAAGCCGAGACCCCTCGGGCAGCCGCCCAAGATGAGCCCACCTTCCGTGTGGAATGGGCTTTTACAGATTTTGGCTGTGGCAGGCCTGCCACAGAATGTGCAAGCTGAATTGTACTACAAATCCAACGAGCAATCGTCTGCTTAGAAGCAGGAGCACCCAGCTTGTTGGGTGCATACAGGATAAACAGCGAGTCAGATTTTCTGACTCCAGCCGTCCTGGAAACATATATTTTCAGGGCCCTGACTACGTCCAGCAACTTGGAATCCTCCAAGTCCCTAGTAGCCGCAGGCACCACAATAGGCTGGTTTAAGTGAAATGCTGAAACCACCTTAGGGAGAAATTGAGGACGAGTCCTCAATTCTGCCCTGTCCGTATGAAAAATTAGGTAAGGGCTTTTATAGGATAAAGCCACCAATTCTGATACACGCCTGGCTGAAGCCAGGGCTAACAGCATTACCACTTTCCATGTGAGATATTTTAAGTCCACAGTGGTGAGTGGTTCAAACCAATGTGATTTTAGGAATCCCAAAACTACATTGAGATCCCAAGGTGCCACTGGAGGCACAAAAGGAGGCTGTATATGCAGTACTCCCTTGACAAACGTCTGAACTTCAGGAACAGAAGCTAGTTCTTTTTGGAAGAATATTGACAGGGCCGAAATTTGAACCTTAATGGACCCTAATTTGAGGCCCATAGACAGTCCTGTTTGCAGGAAATGCAGGAATCGACCCAGTTGAAATTTCTCTGTAGGGGCCTTCCTGGCCTCGCACCACCACGCAACATATTTACGCCAAATACGGTGATAATGTTGTACGGTTACATCCTTCCTGGCTTTGATCAGGGTAGGGATGACTTCATCCGGAATGCCTTTTTCCTTCAGGATCTGGCGTTCAACCGCCATGCCGTCAAACGCAGCTGCGGTAAGTCTTGGAACAGACATGGTCCCTGCTGGAGCAGGTCCTTTCTTAGAGGTAGAGGCCACGGGTCTTCCGTGAGCATCTCTTGAATTTCCGGGTACCAAGTCCTTCTTGGCCAATCCGGAGCCACGAGTATAGTCTTTACTCCTCTCCTTCTTATGATTCTCAGTACTTTTGGTATGAGAGGAAGAGGAGGGAACACATACACCGACTGGTACACCCACGGTGTTACCAGAGCGTCCACAGCTATTGCCTGAGGGTCCCTTGACCTGGCGCAATATCTGTCCAGTTTTTTGTTGAGGCGGGACGCCATCATGTCCACCTTTGGTTTTTCCCAACGGTTCACAATCATGTGGAAGACTTCTGGGTGAAGTCCCCACTCCCCCGGGTGAAGATCGTGTCTGCTGAGGAAGTCTGCTTCCCAGTTGTCCACTCCCGGAATGAACACTGCTGACAGTGCTATCACATGATTTTCCGCCCAGCGAAGAATCCTTGCCACTTCCATCATTGCCCTCCTGCTTCTTGTGCCGCCCTGTCTGTTTACGTGGGCGACTGCCGTGATGTTGTCCGACTGTATCAACACCGGCTGACCCTGAAGCAGAGGTCTTGCCTGACTTAGGGCATTGTAAATGGCCCTTAGTTCCAGGATATTTATGTGAAGTGACGTTTCCATGCTTGACCACAAGCCCTGGAAATTTCTTCCCTGTGTGACTGCTCCCCAGCCTCTCAGGCTGGCATCCGTGGTCACCAGGACCCAATCCTGAATGCCGAATCTGCGGCCCTCTAGGAGATGAGCACTCTGTAACCAGCACAGGAGAAACACCCTTGTCCTTGGAGACAGGGTTATCCGCTGATGCATTTGAAGATGCGATCCGGACCATTTGTCCAGCAGATCCCACTGAAAAGTTCTTGCGTGGAATCTGCCGAATGGAATCGCTTCGTAAGAAGCCACCATCTTTCCCAGGACCCTTGTGCATTGATGTACTGACACTTGGCCTGGTCTTAGGAGGTTCCTGACTAGGTCGGATAACTCCCTGGCTTTCTCTTCCGGGAGAAACACCTTTTTCTGTACTGTGTCCAGAATCACCCCTAGGAACAGCAGACGTGTCGTCGGAATCAGCTGCGATTTTGGAATATTTAGAATCCATCCGTGCTGTCGTAGTACTACTTGAGATAGTGCTACTCCGACCTCTAACTGTTCTCTGGACCTTGCCCTTATCAGGAGATCGTCCAAGTAAGGGATAATTAAGACGCCTTTTCTTCGAAGAAGAATCATCATTTCGGCCATTACCTTGGTAAAGACCCGGGGTGCCGTGGACAATCCAAACGGCAGCGTCTGAAACTGATAGTGACAGTTCTGTACCACAAACCTGAGGTACCCTTGGTGAGAAGGGCAAATTGGGACATGGAGGTAAGCATCCTTGATGTCCAGCGACACCATATAGTCCCCTTCTTCCAGGTTCGCTATCACTGCTCTGAGTGACTCCATCTTGAACTTGAACCTTTTTATGTAAGTGTTCAAGGATTTCAGATTTAAAATGGGTCTCACCGAGCCGTCCGTCTTCGGTACCACAAACAGCGTGGAATAATACCCCTTTCCCTGTTGTAGGAGGGGTACCTTGATTATCACCTGCTGGGAATACAGCTTGTGAATGGCTTCCAATACCGCCTCCCTGTCGGGGGGAGACGTTGGTAAAGCAGACTTCAGGAACCGGCGAGGGGGAGACGTCTCGAATTCCAATTTGTACCCCTGAGATACTACCTGCAGGATCCAGGGGTCCACTTGCGAGTGAGCCCACTGCGCGCTGAAATTCTTGAGACGGGCCCCCACCGTGCCTGAGTCCGCTTGTAAGGCCCCAGCGTCATGCTGAGGACTTGGCAGAAGCGGGGGAGGGCTTCTGCTCGTGGGAAGAGGCTGTCTGCTGCAGTCTTTTTCCCCTTCCTCTGCCCCGGGGCAGATATGAGTGGCCTTTTGCCCGCTTGCCCTTATGGGGACGAAAGGACTGAGCCTGAAAAGACGGTATCTTTTTCTGCTGCGAGGTGACTTGGGGTAAAAAGGTGGATTTCCCAGCCATTGCCGTGGCCACCAGGTCCGATAGACCGACCCCAAATAACTCCTCCCCTTTATACGGCAATACTTCCATATGCCGTTTGGAATCCGCATCCCCTGACCACTGTCGCGTCCATAATCCTCTTCTGGCAGAAATGGACATCGCACTTACTCTTGATGCCAGAGTGCAAATATCCCTCTGTGCATCTCGCATATATAGAAATGCATCCTTTAAATGCTCTATAGTCAATAATATATTGTCCCTGTCCAGGGTATCAATATTTTCAGTCAGGGAATCCGACCAAGCCACCCCAGCACTGCACATCCAGGCTGAGGCGATTGCTGGTCGCAGTATAATACCAGTATGTGTGTATATACTTTTTAGGATATTTTCCAGCTTCCTATCAGCTGGTTCCTTGAGGGCGGCCGTATCAGGAGACGGTAACGCCACTTGTTTTGTTAAGCGTGTGAGCGCCTTATCTACCCTAGGGGGTGTTTCCCAACGTGCCCTAACCTCTGGCGGGAAAGGGTATAATGCCAATAACTTTTTAGAAATTAGCAGTTTTTTATCGGGGGAAACCCACGCTTCATCACACACCTCACTTAATTCATCTGATTCGGGAAAAACTACGGGTAGTTTTTTCACACCCCACATAATACCCTTTTTTGTGGTACTTGTATCAGAAATGTTCAAAACCTCCTTCATTGCCGTGATCATGTAACGTGTGGCCCTACTGGAAAATACGTTTGTTTCCTCACCGTCGACACTGGAGTCAGTGTCCGTGTCTGTATCGACCTGAGGTAACGGGCGCTTTAGAGCCCCTGACGGTGTTTGAGACGCCTGTACAGGTATTAACTGATTTTCCGTCTGTCTCATGTCGTCAACAGTCTTTTGTAAAGTGCTGACACTATCACGTAATTCTTTCCATAAGACCATCCAGTCAGGTGTCGACTCCCTAGGGGGTGACATCACTAACACAGGCAATTGCTCCGCCTCCACACCATTTTCCTCCTCATACATGTCGACACAACGTACCGACACACAGCACACACACAGGGAATGCTCTGATAGAGGACAGGACCCCACTAGCCCTTTGGGGAGACAGAGGGAGAGTTTGCCAGCACACACCAGAGCGCTATATATATATATATATATATATATATATATATATATAGGGATAACCTTATATAAGTGTTTTTCCCTAATATAGCTGCTGTATATATTTATATGCCAATTTAGTGCCCCCCCTCTCTTGTTTTACCCTGTTTCTGTAGTGCAGGACTGCAGGGGAGAGTCAGGGAGCCTTCCTCCAACGGAGCTGTGAGGAAAAAATGGCGCCAGTGTACTGAGGAGATAGGCTCCGCCCCCTTCTCGGCGGCCTTTCTCCCGCTTTTTTATGGAAAAATTGGTAGGGGTTAAATGCATCCATATAGCCCAGGAGCTATATGTGATGTATTTTTTGCCAAAAAAGGTGTTTTTATTGCGTCTCAGGGCGCCCCCCCCCCCCCAGCGCCCTGCACCCTCAGTGACCGGAGTGTGAAGTGTGCTGAGAGCAATGGCGCACAGCTGCGGTGCTGTGCGCTACCTTATTGAAGACAGGACGTCTTCTGCCGCCGATTTTCCGGACCTCTTCAGTCTTCTTGCTCTGTAAGGGGGCCGGCGGCGCGGCTCTGGGACCCATCCATGGCTGGGCCTGTGATCGTCCCTCTGGAGCTAATGTCCAGTAGCCTAAGAAGCCCAATCCACTCTGCACGCAGGTGAGTTCGCTTCTTCTCCCCTTAGTCCCTCGGTGCAGTGAGCCTGTTGCCAGCAGGTCTCACTGAAAATAAAAAACCTACTTTAAACTTTTACACTAAGCAGCTCAGGAGAGCCCCTTAGCCTGCACCCGTCTCGTTCGGGCACAAAAATCTAACTGAGGCTTGGAGGAGGGTCATAGGGGGAGGAGCCAGTGCACACCAGGTAGTCCTAAAGCTTTTTACTTTTGTGCCCAGTCTCCTGCGGAGCCGCTATTCCCCATGGTCCTTTCGGAGTCCCCAGCATCCACTAGGACGTTAGAGAAATGCAGTGGTAGGGGCCCATGCTTAAGGTTGTGGCCAGGCAATAGTGGAGGTGTGGCCAATCACCACAGAGTCCCGGCTAACCAGTAGAGAGTGCATGGGCTGGGTCCCTTGATAAATATATATAGTAAACACTGCTTGTACGTGCATGGTAATGTAGAAGATTAATAACAGGAGGAGGTGGGCCCACAGGCAGTGGGGTCCACTGGTGGTTTCCCCTGTGGGCCAGCCCTGGCGGCATAACACGGCGGCAATGCTCCCTGTGCTACCCCCTAAGCGTATAACACCATGATAAAGCAGAGGGGGCCAGGCCCAACAGTACCGGTAAGTGCACCCCGTAGTGTCCCGAGGACACTCAAAGTAGTTGCAGTGCTATTCAGGAGCAAGGGCAGTGGGGCAGCAATAGTGCCATCCCCACCCAGCACTCTGTGTACACCCTTGTTACAGCTCTGAGTACACATGGGCCCATAGGTCATAGCGGGACCCACGCCGCAGTACCTGTACCCAGCAGATATTTGCCACTATGAACGTGCATAATGGGGGGTTTAATAATAGCAACATGTAACAGTGATTTAAAGTTGAGTGAGTAATGTAAAACAGCTTTAGAGCTGAAAGTGCCCCTGCTGAGTGATTGTCACCTGTAGAATCAACCTACAGTATAAATACTAACACCAATAGTTATAACCTCCAGACATCAGACATCTATACTGGAGGACACTGTACCAGGCAATCAATGCCAGTAATAAAAATATACACTGAAAGTTAATTAACCCATTTCCTGTTACATGACACATTCACTATCAGTGTTAAAGCACAGTGAAAGTAACAGTATAAAAGGTGTCTATTAATGCTTATGTGGTTTACAGATTCAGATATCACTGAAATAGTCTGGGCGGAGAAATGACCTGGTTCTGGAAATGCTTGGTCATGGATGCCATTTGTGTTATCCAGACCGCCCTCACTGTTTATGCTACTCTGTGCCAGCTGGAGGGACACATGTTGATAAAGGAGCAGGGACTAGAATCCAGCCTTAATTCTGTAATGCCCCTGACACTAATGTAAGTGTCCCTATGCTTATTACTTATTTTAACACGTATACACTATATTCTTCCTTTGTCCACAAATTACAAATGATCTTCTTGACGACTGAGTCCAATTACCATAAAAATTATTTACTTAAGGAGTTAATACATCTATGCTGTTGTAAACATAATAATCTTTGGTTATACCTATCTGCAGGTGTTGAATACATTTAAAAAAAAAAAAAAAGTTTTTTTTTTTAACGTCTATATCAGAGGTTGCCAGATGCAGTTCTTGAGGCACCCTAACAGTCCAGGTTTTAAGTATATCCATGCTAGAGCACAGGTAGTTAAATCAAATTGACTAAAGCACAGGTTCTCAAACTCGGTCCTCAGGACCCCACACAGCGCATGTTTTGTAGGTAACCCAGCAGGTGCACAGGTGTATTAATTACTCACTGACACATTTTAAAAGGTCCGCAGGTGGAACTAATTATTTCACTTGTGATTCTGTGAGGAGACCTGCAAAACACGCACTGTGTGGGGTCCTGAGGACTGAGTTTGAGAACCTGTGGACTAAAGTACTAATCAAGTCACCTGTGCTGTAACATGGATATCCTTAAAACATGGATTGTTAAGAGTACCTTGAGGACAGACTTTGGGAACCTCTGATCTATATCTTGTAAACACATAACCTAGAGCACAGGTTCTCAAACTCGGTCCTCAGGAACCCACACAGTGCATGTTCTGCAGGTCTCCTCACAAAAATCACAAGTGAAATAATTAGCTCCACCTGTGGACCTTTTAAAAAGTGTCAGTGAGTAATGAATACACCTGTGCACCTGCTGGGTTACCTGCAAAACATGCACTGTGTGGGGTCCTGAGGGCCGAGTTTGAGAACCCCTGCCCTAGAGGGTTGGTGCTCCGTACGGTGTGAGAGTCCCTACCATCTTTCTGCCATCACGGTCCAGCCAGAGGATTTGTCACAAGCACTCTTTTTTTGTGTTCTTAATACCACCACGGTGGACTTACGGTTTTACAGTATTATACTATATATTGTTTATTTTTATTGTGTGTGTGTGTGTCTGTGTGAGAGAGAGACTAACCATGAGGTTTACACAAGAAAACATTGTTAAATTGTCCAAAGCAAAGTCTTCTCCATACCGACCTACCAATCTAGTATCCCGGAAGTTGCTTTCTGGAGTAGAAAGATTGGTCTAACTTTGTTGCGCAGGTAAGGAAACCCATCTGTTTTTTGTTTCCGCGATCGGTCACTCTAAGCTGTCCTTTTGCATTGGATAAGACAAATCAAAGGTACGGTCAAACTGTTGGGTTAATTAACCTGGTTAGTTAAGAAGCTGAGGTCTGAGCAAATTAATTTCAAATAGAACTAAAAATGTCTAATGACACTAAGCGAAAATGTTAAGATGTAAACCCATATATCCCTACACAACACAATACAAAGTTACTACTTGATTTGACTGTTCTGCCTCCATTGGTATAGCCTCAAGCAAATCCATGTTTACAATAATGCAAATAACAAAATACGCTTAACACCCATTACCCTATCACAGCAAACTCTGCCCATACTCCCACACAAGCAGTCAGCAATGTACAGTATACATCTAGGTTTCCTCAGTAAAAGCAGACCTGTTACTTGTAAAAGAAAATCTATTCACAGGTACATGACTAATCCAGAAACGGCAGCAGCAGCACAGTTCTCACTGAGAAAGCAGAGGGTGGAAGTTTTACAGAAATCATTCACTTCACAGAAGAGAGTGTTTCGGCAGAGGTGGATAAGCTCCATAGAATAGGGAAACAGAACTCACAGGAGAGATATGACTATACAAAGTTTACAATAAGTAATGCATCTGTTACATTTTATTCACCTTATTAATTGTGCAAAATTATTTAGAGTTAGGAAGACTACAACTTGGAGGTTCTTTCTAAATTAACTTTAAAAGAACTGGTTTGGAATCGCAGCTGTTTCAGGAAATAGCAGTAAACTTCACAGAAAAAAAAGAATTGTACTTCAAATGTTCTGCACTGTAGATACCAAGACAGAATTGCGCAATGGTTACATTATTTATTTTCACAAATAACAAATTCACTGTCGTTTTATCATACAATGTATTACCTTAAGTACAGATATGAAGAAACGTGTATACAGTAGGGATGCTTTTCATGTTTAGTGTAGTCCTCTGTCTGCGCAGCCTATCTGTGAAGGAAGACGGCTGTCAGTCCTGCTAAAGGTCGTAGCGGCTGCGTGTGATGTCACGAAGCCGCCATGGCCCGCTCCGCAAACGGTCCCCTAAAACAGAGCATCGATTCCCACAAAACGTGGTGTCGATGAGCCGTTCATGCCTCCCTCCAGGTCTTAAACAGCGTTCTGAAGAGAACACGGTTTAGGACCCTGCACATGCACGTACCGACGTTGCAGAGATTGCTTCATAGCGATTTTTGCACATCAGCGTCAGGGTCTGATTCGGTCCCTAGATCCCTTGGGCGGATGTAATAAGATCCAAGGTTTTTATGTGGGACAAGCTCACACCTTCTTGCACATCACAAGGTGCTAGTTTGTCCTGCAGCTCGCACAAAGTAATAGCCTGCAAGTTTGTAAGCTCAAGGCTATTACAATGTGTGATGTAAGGAGAGATTTTTTTGATAGTAAACTCGTATCTTATAATGAGAGTTTCATTACAAGGTGCAAGTTTTGACAAAACCATCATAGATATATGTTCAGATCTCACTGATCTGTGAAAGTTAACATAGTTAAAACTTAAAAAAAACAACAACATTGCGCTGGTCTGTTTTAGTGTATTTTTTGGTATTGTTTTATGTGCGCGATTACATCTCGCACCCTATTACACCGCCTGAGTTTTAGGTGTGCAATGGCAAAACATCTGGATTCGAGTTTTGCCATTGTGAGTTGCAGGAAAGATGCGAGTTAGCATGTTCCCGCATCCTATTACATTGTGCGAGTTCTTTAAATAAAAAAAGCGCTAAACTCACACTTTTTCAGAACTTGGATGCCATTACAACTCACCACTTGACGTTACGTGCAATTGGACACAGATGTGCAGCCACACCTGATATAGCAGCAGAAAATACAATGCATGGTTTTGAGTGATTAATTCAATATCAGTGCCCTACACACTTGGGTCTTTTAAATTTAAATAATCAGCGTACCCCATCTTCAGATCTATAGGACAATGCGGATTTGTACGACATCCGCAGACATAACAAATATTTCAATATCTTGTGATTTAAAAAACAAAAAAAAGATACTACCAAAATTTTAAAACCACACAACAAGGGGTTACCTCTCACCTACACACCGAGCATTATTATGTGTTGCCAAAAATAAAAGTTCAAAGGGAAGAAAAAAAAATAATCGATTATGTAAGACCAAGACTTGTTTTACTAGTTATGCTGCTATGACAATTTACCAGAAGCTCAGTTTAGAATGAGCGTTTAGGCCTTTACAGTTACTGGCATTATGAAGAGTATTTTTAACTTCTCCCCCCTAACCTGCTCTACCCTACAGCCACTACAATTGCGATACTCATTGTTGCTTCTGTACCAGTCAATAACCGGTTTTGTTATTTTTGTTGAAACATCAGGCAAGCTTGCCGATTCCTGCAAGTTGCAGGCTATTTACAATGTATTACAACATACAAACTCTACACAGTGTATAATTTGGCAATATTACATTTAGTTGCAAGAATTGAACAGAAAACCACAGCAAGTGCCTGTGAATTAGCAAATAGTTGTCTAGTGCAAGTTAGACAATGAAAGGAATTGTTTGATTGAACCTGGGTGCACAACTTGCACTAAACCATCACAACCGATGTTAGGAACTGAACCCAGGAGAGATATTGCACACAAGAGCTTTTCGACACAGCAGATTGGGAAATTCAGCTCTTTTACTATTTTAAAACCAGTATCCTGCTGCCTGCAAATTCCTTCACGGTATTACAAGCAGTTTTTCTGCAGGCATTTAATGACTAGTGTGACCAATGCTCATTCAAAGGGTATGCGGTCACCATACCGCTCGCCGGGATCGCGCCTGTCATAATACCGATGCAGTGATCCCGACTGGGGCACCATACCGCCGAGGTAGGTGATTTCCCCTCTATGGGTGTCCACGACACCCATAAAGAGAGAATAGAACCTATGGTGAGCGTAGCCCGCTTTGTTACACTCGCCCCCCTGCCAGCATTCCACTGCTCAGGATACCGATGTCGGTATACTGACCTTCGGCATCCTGTGTGGTGGGATACCATATTGATTCCCATTCAAAGTGCTTTATTACAGCTGCTTGCTGCAAGCCCTAAACGATGCGTAGAGCTTTGAAAACAACTGTGGCAGCAGAAACTTACTTTTACTTTAATGGGACAACATATTCATAAAGAAATAAAACAAAACAAGCATAACAGAATAAGGGATACTGTACACAGAGGATCAGAAGCAGGAGCTAATTAGAAGAGAGTCTAATTGCAATGTTCCATAAGATGGCATGTAATAAGCTGCAATATCAGTATATGAATTGATATACTGCGGTATGAGGAAATAACAGCCACACACTAGAGCACCACCCAGTAGCCAAAATTGTCACAATAACATTGCAAAATGCTTGCATGGTGTGCATTAGCTATATATTTGTCATGAAGCAGAAGATGAATCTGTACTAGTTGATATGCAAAAGGCATAGGAGGTTAGCAATTTCAGAATAAATGCTTATGATCAGATTTCCCACCTATAATTGTAAGAAAATGACGCAATCTATGTTTCCCCACGCTGCCTGTGGCAGTGCCTGGGGTGCCCACACTAAAGTCTATATTTCAGTACAACCCATAGGTCTCCATCTCAGAACACGTTTGGAGAGTTGGAGAATTATCCCAATTTAACATGAGAGAAATAAAAGCACCTATTTGACATAAGCAAATCAAAGGCTGTGTATTAGAGACAAATAATATTCCTGAAATAAAAAGTGTTTATAGCAGGTTGTTATATTCAGGATGCTTCTCCAATTGATCCAGTAGTGAGTGTGTGGACGTTCTCTGCAGAAATCCAGTACACAGATTGGCAAATCCATACAATGTGGCAGAGGGTAAGTCATAAATACCTCCCACTAAAAACACATCTCTCCCTAATGGTGGGTATACATGGTACGATGCATACCCACCAATGTGACAAACGATCCTAGGACCGACATATCGGGTGGCCATACACACGGAGCGATCCGGTGCACGACCGCCCGCTATGTCCCACCCCCCACATAGCACTGCATGGGATTGTCAGCTGCATCCCCTATCTTTTGAACATGCAGAAAGAATTTTTATTACAGGTTGAGTCTCCCTTATCCAAAATGCTTGGGACCAGAGGTATTTTGGATATGGGATTTTTCCGTATTTTGGAATAATTGCATACCATAGTGAGATATCATGGTGATGGGACCTAAGTCTAAGCACAGAATGCATTTATGTTTTATATATACCTTATACACACAGCCTGAAGGTCATTTTAGCCAATATTTTTTATAACTTTGTGCATTAAACAAAGTGTGTCTACATTCACACAATTCATTTATGTTTCATATACACCTTATACACACAGCCTGAAGGTCATTTAATACAATATTTTTAATAACTTTGTGTATTAAACAAAGTTTGTGTACATTGAGACATCAAAAAACTAAGGTTTCACTATCTCACTCTCGCTCAAAAAAGTCCGTATTTCGGAATATTCCGTATTTCGGAATATATGGATATGGGATACTCAACCTGTATCACTGCTGGCCGTTTATAGACTTGTATACTCATTTATAAGAATCTGTTTGTGTTAGAAACTACATGCCCCATAATTCAATCTGTTTGGGAACCAATTCAGCTGATTTAACGCATACAGCGATTGGCTAGAGCACAGGTTCTCAAACTCGGTCCTCAGGACCCCACACGGTGCATGTTTTGCTGGTCTCCTCACAGAATCACAAGTGACATAATTAGCTCCACCTGTGGACCTTTTAAAATGTGTCAGTGAGTAATTAATACACCTGTGCACTTGCTGGGTTACCTGCAAAACATGCACTGTGCGGGGTCCCGAGGACCGAGTTTGAGAACCACTGGGCTAGAGGAATACACCTTTACAGGTAAATACCAAGACAATTAGGTAGGTTATCACACTCCCTGACGAAGCCGCCCAGGTGAAACGTGCACGTCATATTTTTATGATGCAAATACGATGCAGCTTTTTGAAAATATGATGCAATTTTGATAATACCATTATACCTGTACCCAGACTAATATAGTCTGTTTCAATTTGAATGATTATAGTCATATTTTGGAAAAACACGGTTATATTTATTACTAACAAAATATATGAGCGCTAATTGACTAGATACTTGGGTACATGAGACATTAATATATAATCCATTGATACACTCAGGAGGATACATTTTGTACCAATTATAACATTTTTTCTACAACAATTGTTTCTAATTGTTTCTTTCTTTTCTGTGTACTCTCATTGGCTTAACTCATTTATTGAGATACCAACAGCAGAAGCACGCTTTTTTCATTTTGCATAAACACCCACAGGATCCTCTCATCCTCAATTCGATGTCATCAGATATGATTGAGGACAGTAGAAATCCTGGGTGTTATTGCATATGAAATCTGTATTTCTTAGAGATCATTCGGTCAATTGTATCAATTAATTATCTGTATTCACAATTTGGATAGGAGAAATATTTGATTATCTAGTTACTCCTCTGTTCCATTAGATTTCTGAGTGTTTTCTTTGGTAGTTACAGCTCCAATTGTGACTTAATGGACACATGTGGATAATAACTGTAACTATGTGGTTATCATCATAATTATTATTATTATTATTTTTCAATGGGCTTATAAGAACCAAGTTTTATAGATGCAACTCATTGACTAGGGACCTCTCCCCTGCACTCTCATTAACTTTGCCCTTCATTGGGCAATATAAGTTAACAGCAGATACAGGTCTTGGGATTGGTGCGTGTGCTCCAGGTGGTTCTCTCATTGGGAATTCGATGCTTTATAGCAGATTACCAAAAGCAGAAACCCGGCATTTAGTCACCTATTTTTCCCTATCTTCCTTCTGACTTAATCTTTTGTATACAATTATATTGTGTTACATTTTTAGTTGGTCAAAAAAACTACACACGTGTGATAGGCTGAGAAACCTGGCCTTACCATATATGAATAGTGGGAAGTATGTGTAGTTAGCCACGTTAAATACCTCAGATATAACCTTGGGAACCATCAATTGTTGCAGTACATCAAAGATTATGGTTGAATAAACAATTGATTGGTTTGTTTATAATTAATCTGTGGCATGAGATCAATCAATTATTGATACTCATACAATTAGTAGTACATACTAAAAAAATTTTTTGAGCCAAAAGGTAGTGTCAGGTAGTACCTGTTGCGGCCTAGTCAGTGATGTCTTGATTAATGAGAATATATGTTATATGTTAGTATGTCAATGTGAGTTCAATTTCTAATAATAAAAGTTAAGTTTTAGATTATTTGATAAGAGTGCCCCATGAAAAAGAGTTGTCTTTTCTTCTTTTATATTCATGTGACTTGTTCTTTACAACTTGAGGGAGCACCGCCGGCTTTTTCTATTTATGAATGTAGTAATTTGTTCTGCCCATAAAGAGGGTAATATTTATCTAAAGTTACTTTTCTATATTCCGGTTTATTGATATGTTATACCTGCAATAGGGTAGCCCAGTGCGCCATTCTTTTCCCCCACAACCAATTTAGTATAGAACATGCAGAAAGATCAGGGGAACCGACGGACGACCCCACGGGAGCGTGCCATGTACAATATAGCGCATACACACGGAACGAATGGTCGTCAGATCGATCAAGAACCCCAACATCGTTTGACAAATTGTTCTGTGCGTACCCAGCTTAAAACATACTTTCTAGACAGTGTTTTCCCTGTTACGTCTGAGGATTCTTGTGGATCCGGATTTGGGGAAGATGATTCTGGTGCACTTGGATCTCTAAATAACAAACGAGCGGCACAGATGAAGGTCTTGCGCATTTATTACTTGGAGTAGTTTAACAGGGTTCGCCAAAGACAGTTGAATAGAGATACGACTGTAAGTTAGCGGGTGGCTGAGGATACCGGAACCGTGACCTAGTACTTTAAAGGAGGAATTCCGAAGGCTGGTTACTGCGGCGTCCGGAATAGGTAGCTAGGTAGGACATGGGAACAGAGTAGGCAGTCTGCGTAAGGCTATATCAGGAGGCTTGGGTAATTTGCTGTAACAAGAACCTGACACTGGAGACGCTGCGGGAGCACAGAGAACTAGCTTCACAGATACTCTGAAAGACATTGCACTGACAAATTCCCTCCTCCAGGCCTTCCTGTATTATAGCACCTGCTCAGAGCTAATTGGCAACAGGAAAGTGATAAATTGGTGAAGTGTGGGCAAGACAGGCTTTTTGCCCACATCCAAGATGGCCACCAGGAACACAGCCCAGCCTGTTCACAGAAGCCCTGGCTCCACAGCAGCACTGCTAACCCCTGCCGGAGGGACATGCTGCCAGTCTGCTGAGCTGCCAACCAGTGCCCCTACCTGTCCTCCGTGCACACCCTGCCCGGCGCCAGCAGCCCGCACCTCCGCCAGCTGGACCTCTCCAAAGAGACCGGACAGGTAAGAGCCGGCTCCCCTGCACAGTCTCCCACCGGACCGTGACATTCCCATATCTAGTCCAGGAACAGTGTATCAGCAGTGTAGAGTAGAGAACAAGACTTCCAGATTTATTCTGCAAAGAATCACATCTTACGGCCAAAGAGGAACCTGTAATTGACTTGCTCCGTTGTAATTGAACCCAACTAGCGATTGTCTAAATCTCTCACTTAGACAACCACAGGCAGGTATAGGTCAAACTAGATACGAGAAGTACAAGAGAGAATGGAGGGTCGCACAGACTTTATTTTGATCAAATTATATTCATATATTCTTTTACATCCTTTCCCTTTTGTTCAGTGATATAGATATATATATCTTTTATATTGGGAGGTGCTCCAAGAAATGTGATAACTATAGAAGGTCAAAAGAGAACGAAAAGAATCCTTGTATTGGGCACACTCGGACTGTAATATTTTCTTAAAGTCAAATATCCGTCATGATAGATGACCACAAATTCTAAAATTTAACTTTTATTAGAATGTTTAAAAACATAGGCGAAATATGGTGCATGTGAATAAAGTTGTGAAAATAGTAAAGTGAATTTAAAAAGCTTAGCCACTGTGGTTGCTTTTATGTTTCCTCACTGTCTCCAGTGTCTGTACAATGTTGCAATATTTGTAACAATGCTAGTTGCCTTATGTCTGATACTGATACTTTTGTATCTATCAAGGATGACTCCTGTTAGAATTTCAATACACCACCAGTATTTTACTTTTATTCCATATCAGCAGTGTGCGCATCACTAACTGTTCATACTACAGTGGTAACTCATCCTTAACGTGTCTGTTACTCTTTATTAGGGACTCATTATTCTTGGAATGATTATCCGTGTGCTGCTGCTCTCCATATATGAGACAAGTGGTGTTCAGGGCACTTTATTTCATATGTCAATATACCTTATTTGTTCAACCATGCATCAATACCCATTATACACATATGTGACATATTAGCAGGATGTATCACATTCCAATAGGTTTTTCAGTGCACCTATTGTCATGAGAGCGGTTCTTTTATTATCAGAATCACAATGCTCTTATTCGGTGTGGTTAAATTCACATTTATTAATTTGTATATCTACACCAGTCACTTGCACATGTGTAGGATATAATAGGGTTTAGTGACACATTCATATATATCCCATACAGCTTTTATTCCCTTTAAGCTGTGGGGTATGCGTTTTGTATGATGAACAAATATATAACTTTTCCTTATATAGTATAGTGCCCTGTGTTCATGCTCATTTGTAGCAGAGAAACATCCTTATTCCCATCTATGTTCCCAATCAGCTGTCAATAGCTATGGTGTGCATACATTTTTTGCATATAAATATATCTGTTAACATTGATAATGCCCCCACACTTTATGACTACTAGACGCTGCCCTATTGTATAAAAACGTTCGGCTCTCCAGCGCCGCGTGTACCCGCTGGCAGCCGCTAACCGCGGCTCTCATGTGTGAGAGATCCCGCGTGACTCAGTGTGGTCAGAGGGCTGTTTTCAAAACGATGTGCATACAGTTAACTCTGCTATGAGAGCTGCGTTATTTCACACAGACAAGTATCAGATCCCTATCAGACCGGCAATATATCAGTGGCTAAGCTGAACTAATGGAAAGGACACATAATGGTTGTGTCCTTTCCATTAGTTCAGCTTAGCCACTGATATATTGCCGGTCTGATAGGGATCTGATACTTGTCTGTGTGAAATAACGCAGCTCTCATAGCAGAGTTAACTGTATGCACATCGTTTTGAAAACAGCCCTCTGACCACACTGAGTCACGCGGGATCTCTCACACATGAGAGCCGCGGTTAGCGGCTGCCAGCGGGTACACGCGGCGCTGGAGAGCCGAACGTTTTAATACAATAGGGCAGCGTCTAGCAGTCAAAGTGTGGGGGCATTATCAATGTTAACACACATATATTTATATGCAAAAAATGTATGCACACCATAGCTATTGACAGCTGATTGGGAACATAGATGGGAATAAGGATGTTTCTCTGCTACAAATGAGCATGAACACAGGGCACTATACTATATTAGGAAAAGTTATATATTTGTTCATCATACAAAACGCATACCCCACAGCTTAAAGGGAATAAAAGCTGTATGGGATATATATGAATGTGTCACTAAACCCTATTATATCCTACACATGTGCAAGTGACTGGTGTAGATATACAAATTAATAAATGTGAATTTAACCACACCGAATAAGAGCATTGTGATTCTGATAATAAAAGAACCGCTCTCATGACAATAGGTGCACTGAAAAACCTATTGGAATGTGATACATCCTGCTAATATGTCACATATGTGTATAATGGGTATTGATGCATGGTTGAACAAATAAGGTATATTGACATATGAAATAAAGTGCCCTGAACACCACTTGTCTCATATATGGAGAGCAGCAGCACACGGATAATCATTCCAAGAATAATGAGTCCCTAATAAAGAGTAACAGACACGTTAAGGATGAGTTACCACTGTAGTATGAACAGTTAGTGATGCGCACACTGCTGATATGGAATAAAAGTAAAATACTGGTGGTGTATTGAAATTCTAACAGGAGTCATCCTTGATAGATACAAAAGTATCAGATATAAGGCAACTAGCATTGTTACAAATATTGCAACATTGTACAGACACTGGAGACAGTGAGGAAACATAAAAGCAACCACAGTGGCTAAGCTTTTTAAATTCACTTTACTATTTTCACAACTTTATTCACATGCACCATATTTCGCCTATGTTTTTAAACATTCTAATAAAAGTTAAATTTTAGAATTTGTAGTCATCTATCATGACGGATATTTGACTTTAAGAAAATATTAGTCCGAGTGTGCCCAATACAAGGATTCTTTTCGTTCTCTTTTGACCTTCTATAGATACGAGAAGTAGTCAGCACGTCTACATTCACAATGTAGAACAGTCATGAGGATGACGCCCGAACATCAAATTTGACCTTTTGACAATGTCAACAATACAAATGTTAGGCTTAACGTTAGGTATTGACATTTCAACATGTAGATTTTATAGCAGTTTCCCCATGTTTCTGTTCTTCAACATTATAAAATGCTGACATGTACTCTGTCAACATGCAGCAGTACACTTTAAGATGTAAAGTATCACTGATCAGATTGGTTGCACACATAGGTAAAGTCAGTGATGCAGCCGTTCAGTTCTCAGGTTGAGCAGCTTGATCCAATTAATTTATATTAAACACTCAACCAATATAAATTGTTCAATAATATTTTATTAGCTACATATGAAAGACAGTTTGGAATTAAATACATAAGAATTCACACAGGAATCATTCCGATTGTATAAATACAGTGGAGTTACTATTCCAATAACAGAAAGCTACCGTATAGTATAAGGTTTCCAAAAGAGTTGAGTGTTCTACATTTCCATAGCCAACAAATTAGTACGGTGGCATTAATAAGTTTAAACTTTGTTACATGTAGAAGTCTGTCCGACATCAGCAGTTAGTAGGCTCTAATCACTTTTCTGTTATGATGCAATAACCTATCTTCTTCCACACCAGCAGCCATGTCGAAGCATTGTTTAGGCTCCACAAGTGGTTCTCTGTAGCCCTTTGACTTTTTTTCATAGTAATATTGGGATCCGGTGTCTAGGTCGACAGTAACTAGGTCGACAGGTCAAAAGGTCGACAAGAGTTTTTCATGATTTTTTTTTATTGTTTTGAACCTTTTCATACTTAATGATCCACATGGACTACAGTACGATCGGAACGGTAACCTTGCACGAAGCATGACAAGCGAAGCCATGGGGGACACGGTGCACTAATTGGGGTTCCCGGTCACTCTACGAAGAAAACGTCAGCAAAAATAAACTCATGTCGACCTTTTGACCTGTCGACCTAGAGACCCTGTCGACCAATAGTGGTTGACCTAGACACTGTCGACCTAGTTACTACAGGTTGAGTATCCCTTATCCAAAATGCTTGGGACCAGAGGTATTTTGGATATGGGATTTTTCCGTATTTTGGAATAATTGCATACCATAATGAGATATTATGGTGATGGGACCTAAATCTAAGCACAGTATGCATTTATTTTTCATATACACCTTATATACACAGCCTGAAGGTAATTTTAGCCAATATATTTTATAACTTTGTGCATTAAACAAAGTGTGTGTACATTCACACAATTCATTTATGTTTCATTTTCACCTTATACACACAGCCTGAAGGTCATTTAATACAATATTTTTAATAACTTTGTGTATTAAACAAAGTTTATGTACATTGAGCCATCAAAAAACAAAGGTTTCACTATCTCATTCTCACTCAAAAAAGTCCGTATTTCGGAATATTTGGATATGGGATACTCAACCTGTATCTACCTTCCATACCACACCCAGTAATATTTTAGTGCATTTTGTTCTTAACTGTTGTAATCTTTTCTAAGCATTTTTAGGTGATGTTGTTTAATATTAGGGTTAAACTTTGCAAATTGCACTCTTTTAGAGTACAAATCTAGACATTAAAAATATGAATTTAGCTACAATTGTGTCTATGTCATGTGTTCCCAAACTCTGGCCTCAAGGCATCCTTAACAGTCCAGGTTTTAAGGCTATTCATGCTTGAGTATAGGTCGCTTAACTGGTACCTCAGTTTAATTTAACCATCTGTGCTTACACATAGATAGCCTTAAAACCTGTCAGGGAACATTAAGGACAGAGTTTGGGGACCACTGGTCTAGGTGACTTTTAGCAAAATGACAGCAATGTCTATAGCAAGCTGGCTAGATGATGTCATTATAGAAAAACACAAAACCAATGTTTATTGCTTTATTGACTTAGTGTTATTGAATAGCTCTTTATATTATTAGTATAACAGTTCTCGTCAGGAGATCAGGAAGAAACTTTCCCAGGAAAACTTGCGTTGGCAGAGAGGAAGGCGGCTTCCTCAGGACCTCTCTTGAACATGGAGACTTGGGAAATAAATAAACCCATGAAAAGGTATCTCAGTGGCTCTTCGTGAGACCGGGAATGTTTGCATATCCAGTGCATATTTGTCACTGCTGCCTACTGCCCCACTTGCAAATGCCGCCTGAAAAACAATGATGGAAATCACAGAGTTCAATATATGCAATAAATAGAACTGTAACTAGCTGAATGCGTTAAAGTGAACCCATTCCAGACACACAGTGAAATCTTTTTATAGTCTATGGGAGGGGTTCCCAAACACAATCCTCAAGGCACATCAACAGTCCAGGTTTTAAGGAAAGTCATGCTTAAGTACAAGTGACTTACTTAGTACCACAGTTTGATTATACCATCTGTGCGCATGCAGGGATCTCTCTAAAACATGGACTGTTGGGGTGCCTTGAGGACCGCGTTTGGGAACCACTGGTGTATGGCCTGATTCAGAGTTGAACGCAATGCCAATGTTTGCAATTGTTTGCTACTGCACGTGTGTGAAAGTCCCTAAAACTTACTATGGTGCATGTCCTACACAGAGTGTATGCACAAAGGAGTAGCAGTGACTGAGATGCACGGTATCAGTAATGTCTTGGAAGAGGACTGGCACTGCAGGGTGGTGTCTGATTAGTCACACGTAGTAGGTTTGCTTTATGGGCATGTTGCTAAAGTGTTTGTGTACACACATGCTGCATGGTTCACACTGGAGGCCCTACGCAGTCAGAAAATCTGCACCTGTCATAGGGTTGGCGCGACTAATGGTGGTGTTTATCGTGGCTTCCCCAAAATCTGTTTATCGTCACCAATACTGGCTTCAGTTAATAGAGGAGGTGAAAGGGGGACATCTTCATGGCAATAGCACGGTCCAGAATCGACCTAGCAGAAAATAACTTATTGGGCTTATACATGGCTGTAAGTTTTTGAAAGCCCCATATAAAATGTGATTACACTTCCACTATTTAATGATGGTGCACTACACATCAAAAAGGAGATGCTGTCACAATGTCTACATTGTTGATATATTGTAGAACGCAGACATTGGGGTTAGGCTGCAAGATCAGAGGGTTAGGATCGTGGTTAGGGGTGTTACTCACCACTAGATGACAGCCATAAGTCATCATCACCTGACTGTTGGACCC
The DNA here is from genome assembly GCF_028390025.1 of Pseudophryne corroboree. Lineage (NCBI taxonomy): Eukaryota > Metazoa > Chordata > Amphibia > Anura > Myobatrachidae > Pseudophryne > Pseudophryne corroboree. The sequence continues at coordinate 566,940,007 of NC_086446.1, read as the reverse complement.
AGAAGACCTTGCCAGAGCCCTGTTAGCAGGTAAGTGATCCCTTCACTACAGGACTGTTTTGTTGTCATTCGAATCATTCAGACATTTCATAAGTGATCTCATTTTTAATATGGGCTGTACATTGCTTTGGTTCTGCACCAATGAGCTTGAATGTAGACACCTATGAATTTATTTGCGAAAGGTTGACTCATCATTTTCAAATTGATGAAAATCGATCTTAATCAATGTTAGGTCTAGGAGACAAAAACACACACACACTAACAAATGATTTTTTATGCTCATTTTTAAATGATAGAAAAATAGGATTTTAATTACCTACTGGTAAATCATTTTCTCGTAGTCCATAGAGGATACTGGGGTTCCATTTAGTACCATGGGGTATAGACTGGTCCACTAGGGGCCATGGGTACTTTAAGAGTTTGATAGTGTGGACTGGCTCCTCCCTCTATGCCCCTCCTACCAGACTCAGTCTAGGAAACTGTGCCTGAGGAGACAGACATACTTTGAGAGAAGGATAGATAAAGATAGTGGTGAGATTCCGATCCAGCACACAAAAACAGAGAAAAGCTATGCTAACCCAACTTTAAACAGGAAGAGCAACAGCTGAACCAACATTACTTAACCAAGTAACAGTGCAGGAAGAACGAAGAACCGGGCGAGCACCCAGTATCCCCTACGGATGAGAAAAGGATTTACCGGTAGGTAATTAAAATCCTATTTTCTCTTAAGTCCTAGAGGATGCTGGGGTTCCATTTAGTACCATAGCTCCCAAACCGGATGGGAGAGGGCTGAGGTTCCTGCAGAACTGATTGACCAAACTGAAGGTCCTCAGAGGCCAAAGTATCGAACTTGTAGAACTTAGCAAACGTGTTTGAACCAGACCAAGTAGCCGCTCGGCAGAGCTGTAAAGCAGACACACCCAGGGCAGCCGCCCAGGAAGACCCCACTGACCTAGTAGAGTGGGCCTGTATAGATTTTGGAACTGGCAAACCTGCCGTGGAATAAGCATGCTGGATAGTGAGCCTGATCCAGAGTGCAATTGTCTGCTTTGAAGCAGGACACCCAATTTTATTGGGATCATATAGAACGAACAGCGAGTCAGATTTCCTGTGATGAGCTGTCCTCTCTACGTATACCTTCAAAGCCCTCACAACATCCAAAGACTTTGAAGTAGCGGAAGTGTCGGTGGTAACCGGAACCACAATAGTTTGGCTGATGTGAAACGCAGACACCACTTTCGGAAGAAATTGCTGACGAGTTCTGAGTTCAGATTTGTCCTCATGTAAAATTAAATAGAGGCTCTTGTGAGACAAAGCCCCCAGCTCCGACACACGTCTTGCTGAAGCCAAGGCCAACAGTGTGACGGTCTTCCACGTAAGATATTTTACGTCCACCTCCTGTAATGGTTCAAACCAGTCCGATTGGAGGAACTGCAGCACCAAATTGAGATCCCAAGGTGCCAAAGGGAGGTTGGATGCGCAGAATACCTTTCAAAAACGTCTGGACCTCAGGGAGAGAAGACAATTGTTTTTGAAAAGAAATGGACATGGACGAAATCTGGACCTTTATGGAGCCCAGATATAGGCCCACATCCACATCTTCCTGCAGAAAAAGCAGGAAATGGCCCAGGTGAAATTCCACCGCAGAATAATCTGCTCTCACACCAAGAGACGTATTTCTTCCAAATACGGTGGTAATGTTTAGACGTTATCCCCTTCCTGGCTTGGATCATAGTCGGGTAACTTTGTTAGGGATCCCTCTTGTGGCTAGAATCAGCCGTTCAACTTCCATGCCGTCAAAACGTAGCCACGGTAAGTCCTGATAGACAAACGGACCCTGTTGCAGACGATTCTTGTGAAGATGTAGAGGCCACGGATCTTCGAGGAGCATCTCCAGAAGGTCCGTGTACCAGGCCCTTCTTGGCCAGTCCGGAGCAATCAGTAGTGCTTGAACCTTTTCCTTTTTTACTCTTTTGAGAACTCTTGGGATCAGAGGAAATGGAGGAAACACGTACACCATCTGATAGACCCATGGAGTCGTCAGAGCGTCTACCGCTACTGCCTGTGGGTCTCTGGACCAGGAACAATACCGCTTGAGCTTCTTGTTTAGACGAGAGGCCATCATGTCGATTTGTGGATATCCCCACCGACATGTCAAGTACCTGAACACGTTCGGGTGAAGGCCCCACTCCCCCGGGTGCAGGTCGTGTCTGCTGAGGAAGTCGGCTTCCCAGTTGTATACTCCTGGAATGCAGACCGCTGACAACGCCACAGCGTTTCTTTCTGTCCAGAGAAGAATTCTTGACAGCTCTGACATTGCTGCTCTGCTTTTCGTTCCGCCCCGTCGGTTTATGTACGCCACTGCCGTCACATTTTCCAACTGGACCTGAATGGCCAGATCGTGAAGAAGAAAAGAGGCCTGCAGAAGGGCATTGTATATGGGCCTGAGTTCCAGAATGTTGATTGGAAGGATGACTTCCTGACTTGACCATCTTCCTTGAAACTGCACCCCTTGGGTGACTGTTCCCCAGCCTCTGAGGCTTGCCTCCGTGGTTAACAGGATCCAGTCCTGAATGCCGAACCTCCTATCCTCGACGAGGCGAGAAATCTGTAGCCACCACAGAAGGGAGATCCTGGCTTTTGGCAACAGACGGATCCTCTGGTGCATGTGAAAATGTGATCCGGACCATTTGTCCAACAGATCGAGCTGGAAGGGTCTTGCGTGAAACCTTCCGTATTGAAGAGCCTCGTAAGAGGCCACCATTTTCCCCAGAAGGCGAATGCATAGATGCACCGATATCTGGGTTGGCTTCAGGACATCCCGAACCATCGACTGGATTACCAATGCCTTTTCCAACGGAAGGAACACTTTCTGCTACTCCGTGTCTAGTATCATTCCCAGGAGTGGGAGACTCCGTGTTGGCTCTAGGTGAGATTTCGGAAGGTTCAGAATCCACCCGTGATCCTGGATTAGTTGGGTTGTGAGGCCAATGCTGTCTAGCAACCTCTCCCTGGATGGCGCCTTTATCAGAAGATCGTCCAGGTACGGAATTATGTTCACTCCCTGCTTGCGGAGTATAAACATCATCTCTGCCATCACTTTGGTGAACACCCTCAGGACCATTAACCCTTTAAGAGGTTAATGACGACCCTCCCTCCCCCACACTAGCACTTTCACAACATCGCAAAAAAACTTCCTCCTATTTTAGAACCACCTTTTTCATTCAAACTTTCCCTTAGGTCTCCTACTATACTGCTCAGTTCAGGCTCTTTTTATCATGCTATTGGGACATTGATGTGTCCTCTAATACATGTGCCAATATTGTGTTTAATCATTGCATCTCCTTTTAATATTACGGACAAGACCTGATGTACAGGGGCCCCTGATTTTTATTAATTTATTATTATCATCCTTTATTTATGTGGTTCCACAAGGGATCCGCAGCGCCCAACTACAGAGTACATAAATGAAAAATCAAAACAGGACAATAGTGACTTATAGACAAAGTCAATATAGGACAAGTACAGGGTAAATAAACACTGACTTAAGTATCAGGATGGCAAAAAAAAAGAAAAGAAAAAAAAAAAAAAAAGGAGAGTTATGGTAGACTTACCATGGTTAACTCTCTTTCTGAGAGGTACATTGGGTTCCACAAGGAAACACCGGGGTTCAGAGTGGATCTTGATCCGGAGGCACCAACAGGCTAAGCTTTAGGTTGTCCTTGGATGCATTGGGGCCTCCTCTATAAACCCCACCTCCAGGCACTGGAGCTCAGTTTCGTTAACTAGTCAAATGCAGGAGCAGTCAAGAGAGAAGGCAGATGTTAGTCACATAGAGCCACAATCTCACGACAGGAGAAAGGACCAGCGGCTAATGCCATACAAACCCATAGAAGCTAGGTGCGTCAGGGTGGGCGCCCTGTGCAACCTAATGTACCTCACAGAAAGAGAGTTAACCATGGTAAGTCTACCATAACTCTCCTTTTCTGCAGCAGGGTACATTGTGTTCTACAGGGCAACATCGGGGATGTCCTAAAGCAGTTCCTCAAGGGAGAGGACGCACCTTAGCTGGTGTGAGAACCCAGTGTCCAAAGGAAGCATCCTGGGAGGTGAAAGTATCAAAGGCATAGAACCTAATGAACGTGTTCACTGAGGACCACGTTGCTGCCTTGCACAATTGTTCTACGGACGTGCCACGGCGTGCTGCCTGAGAAGGTCTTACAGACCGAGTAGAATGGGCTTTAATAGCAGCAGGAGCTGGGAGTCAAGCCTGCGCGTAAACTTGTGCAATCACCATTTTAATGCATCTTTTTTTATGTGACATGAGAGAGTGTTAAATTAATTAGAAAGTGGCACCTGTGGAAAAATAAATTTTGTTAGGTGAATAATGTTTACACTCCTTTTTGAGTGAATGGGTGACCTGCAAACCACGTGATCTCGATATTCTGGTAGCCGTGCATGATGGTATTTCAACCTGCCTACCTGTCCCTGCTTCAAGCGGAGGTGTTTACAGCCGATGGCAAGGCTGACCACTGCTTCCGTTCTTGTTGTTTGCAGCCGATGGCAGGGCTGGCAGCGCTTCAGATCAAGCTGCGTCCAGCGGGGCTTGTGAGCGGAGTGACGTCACTGGACAGGTTCCGGGAGCGGCTCGTGATGCGGCCGTGCAGGGAATCCTATCACCTTTTGATTTTGTTGGTCCAACGCGTTTCATGCGTCCAGAGCACACTTTTTCGAGGATGTATTCTGTTAATTAAAAGTACTATTATTTGTATAAAACTTTATTGGTAAAATACCGGAAACTTCCCTCCGGAAGTGGAGTTTATTTGCGAGAACCGCATATTCTAGGAAAAATACTCCTATTAAGTTTATTACAAGTAAAATCTAATAATAAAATAAAAAACTTTAAAAAAAAACTTTTCTCTTGAGGTGCCACTTTCTAAGAATAATTTTAGAATGTTTTTGTGTCTATATAGGAATGGGTTTAATTCAATGTCTATGTTTAGCCCTCTCGGTTTTAAAGTTAATTCAAAAATCCATTTTGTTGCGATTTTCTTCAACTCTTCTGAAATGTCTCTACCTCTCCAGTTATGTTGCACTTTTCGAATTATCACAAATTTTAATCCTTGTGGGTTTTTGTTGTGCATTACCGCAAAATAATTTGATACACTATGGGGTATATTCAATTGAAGTCGGATCCATTCCGACATTCATTTGTCAGAATGGATCCGACCTGGGCTATTCAATGGACATCTCAATTCGAGTTTTAAAAAAGTCGAATTGAGATGCGGGAGGGGAGATGGGGGAGAGCAGCGCCACAGCAGCGGCTAGCCGTTCTATAGCGTTGCTCTCTCCCGTCTGCCCGCGGCTCTCCCCCATCTCCCCACCCCCAGTCTCTCTGCCTCTCCCCGTCCCTCCCTGCATCACATATGATCACATTTTTTTTCTAGGAAAACACTGGAATATACTGAAAAAAGACCCAGTGATTGGGAAGTTATTACCTGAAAGACCCATCCACATCTACAGAAGGGCACCGAACCTTAAAACTAAATTGGTGTCCAGTACTTTCCATTTAAAAACTAGAGAAGGGGGCATTAAAACACGAGGCTTCCATAGATGTGGGAGTTGCCAGGCGTGCAAAAATATTACATATAAGGGTATAAGTAAATTTGAAAATGTTGTTATCAATGAAAAAGAGGTGTCAATTAAAGATTTCATGACATGTAATTCAAAAAATGTGATCTACACTATCCAGTGTTCATGCAATAAATTCTATATCGGAAGGACTTCGAGGCCGTTAAAAGTCAGTTTAGGAGAGCATTTGAGGAACATTAAAAAAGGCCTCGAGACATGCTCTGTCACTACATTTTAAGGAAGTTCATGGAAGCTCTCTGAACCATTTAGAAAGTTTTGTGGGTCTTCGGCAAGTTATGAGCAATATAAGAGGGGGCAGTGTGGCCATAATGTTAGCCAAAACTGAAATGAAATATATCCATCAATATCAAACCCTTCATCCCTACGGGCTTAATAAAGATTTCGAGCTTAAGTGGTTTCTATAGACTAGATGGAGATGCAGGTGAATATGCTTAAATAATGTCCTGATGCACATTTTCTCAGTTTATTTGTAGGTATGAACACGTATGAATATTAATTATGGACTATCTGAACCTTATGATCTCAGAAAAGACCTGTAACGTGGGAGAGACTCCATGTAATTTGTTGTGGATACTCGTCCAATCACCGATGTCCAACATGTTATGAAGAATATGTTATTGTACTATTCATTCTATGAATGTGAGATCCTCTTTAAGTTTAGGTTTTTGGTGAGAAGGATATTTTAAACATTGTTTTTGTTTTATAAATTATATATGATTATGGGTTCAAGTGATTGGACTTTTCTGATGTTAGAATTATAATCATGGAGCTTGGTTGGGTTTGACAATAATGTCATTTCCTGTACCCGTTTTTGAATGGAACGCAAGGACAGGATGTCCTGGTTCCTTACATCATCTCCGTAGTGGGGATTTCGGGTTCCGGCTAATACATACGCGCACTTCCGGTAAAGCCGGAAGTGGCGCGAGTGAGGCCGGAAGCACGGCGTGACACGCATCCGGACGGCGGAGGAACGCACCAGTCGCTCCACACCGTCCAAAGTTCTTACAGAAAAAGTCCAGACACTTAGGCTACTTTTTATTAAAGGAGGTTTTTTCATCTGGAGACTAATATATGTTAAATTGATGTTATCTATTACATTTTTGGTGCCGGAAGGAAGTTTATATTTTCACTTCCGGGTCAATAGGGATCCCTTCCAAAAAGATAATAAAAAAAAAATTTTTTTTATTTTTTTTTACTGCATTTAAAATGTATTTTTAGGTTTTTGCATGTAGGACAGTATTACTGGGTATTATATTGTGAGATTATGAGCCATTATTGTGTTTATTATTAAATTTAAAAGGTGGGAATGATAATTAGAAGGTCACTTCCTGGTTAGACCCGATTGGTCACTTACCAGTTAAATACTACTTGTGTGCACAGTACCAGCATGTCTTGGCAAAGGCTCCATAAAGGGCCGAAACGTGTTGACAGATCCTGGTACTGTGACTTTGAAACGCTTTTCCATTCAGCTCGGGGACCAGAAGGTACCGTTTCACTATCTATACATTTGGGGGTCCGGACTTCCCCGTTTGTGTTGGATGGTGGTTAACCTTTCCTTCTTGGGGAACCGTTTTTGCTTCTTCTTATTTTGGAATATTGTTTGTTTGTTTTTTTTGCCATTTGGATGTTTGTAATAAGTGTACCTTTTATTCCAACTATGGGATGTGTACAATTCCTTTTTAAAAAACTATAAAGAGATTTGTTTTTAACCATTGTGGACTGGTTTCCTTGGAAAAGAACATCACACACGGGTTAAGGTTGGAGCTTGTGCCCTTGGGGACTATAGCAGTGGAATCCATAGATGAAAAGAAACCCTGATAAGAGGGATATCTCCATCTATATGTGTGAGTAAGGGTACGCATCACCTTTAACAAGATAAAAGAAACCTTTATTAGGATTGAAAATCCATTGTTTAGAAGTGAGTTGGGTACGCACGCCTCTTATACACACTCTGGTGGAGGCCATACTGGGTTCAGCTGTAAAGAAACCGTTTTGCACATGTGGTATATATATACTTCCTCCATTTCCGTTTGGGATTTTTTGAGGGTTGATCAATATACGGCCATAAAACAGTGCTACACATTGTATGTCATTCTTTTTCCACATACTCACGAGAATTGAGAACTTTGAGAGGAATAAAAGGAGTGATTGAAAAGCAGGAAATACTGGTGGAGCCACCATTGGGCCCGAGTAAAGAAACCTTTTGAGGCTTGTCTCCTCCCCTCTCTCAAGTGAGTTGGGTACGCATTCTCTCATAAAAACGTTGGGTAGATGTCCCATGTGATATTATCATCCAATACACATTTTGGGAGATACCATTGCGAGTCTGGGATCCTCTGGTGAAGGGTATACGAGGTCTAGGATAAAGAAACTGCTACGTGTACAGAGCATGATACTATATTGTGAGTCGTGGTACGAACTCCAGACTCTTAAAATTTCTCTCTCCGTGGGTCCAGTGGGCTATATACATCGGGATAGACTTTAAGCAATTTTACACATTGTGTTTTCTTTCTGTTTTTTATACATTGGGACTGGAGTGGAATCAATTGCTACCACAATATCGAAGACGGAGGAATAAGGAACATCATTGTGGATATATAAGGAATGTATTATTCATTTTTCTACTGCATACACACAGTACATAAGTCTACACCTGAACAAAATGTATAACATGCTGTCCAGGGCACCCCCCCTCGCGCCCCGCACCCCCGTGAACCTCCGGCGCGGGAGTAAATGGCGTGTAGCGCTGCTTTATGTTGGCGGGGAACGGGACACTGTCCACACACAGTACATAATGTCTACCCCCTGAACAAATGCATAACATGCTGCCCAGGGCGCCCCCCCCTGCGCCCGTTTGAGCCTCCTGCGCGGGAGCAACTGGCGCGCAGCTCTGCTTTCTGCTGGCGGGGGTATGGGACACGGTGCCCAGGCACGAGAAAGCTTTTTTAATGCCAGCCTTGTTAAAAAGATCAGTAACTTGCTGCCCAGAGCGCTCCCCCCCAGCGCCCTGCACCCTGTGAGTGCCATTGTGTGGGAGCATGGAGCTCCGTTACCAAAGTCTTCTGCCGTCACTGAAGTCTTCTTTTCTTCCAATACTCACCCGGCTTCTTTCTTCTGGCTTCTGTGTGGGGGGTGACGGCGTGGCTCCGGGAACAAGCAGCTAGGCGAACCAAGTGATCGAACCCTCTGGAGCTAATGGTGTCCAGTAGCCTAAGAAGCAGGGCCCTTGAACTAAGAAGAAGTAGGTCTGACTTCTCTCCCCTCACTCCCACGATGCAGGGAGCCTGTAGCCAGCAGGTCTCTCTGAAAATAAAAAAACCTAACCAAAAGTCTTTTAGAGAAACTCAGTAGAGCTCCCCCCCTAGTGTGTGTCCATTCACTCCTGGGCACAAAGTCTAACTGAGGTCTGGAGGAGGGGCATAGAGGGAGGAGCCAGTTCACACCCAGTTTAAGTCTTTATAGTGTGCCCAAGCTCCTGCGGATCCATCTATACCCCATGGTCCTTTTGGAGTCCCCAGCATCCTCTAGGACGTAAGAGAAATGGGCGTTAGTACACCCGACCTGCACTCCTATGCCCTGGCGGTCTAGTGGGGTCCCTGCTTGGTGACAGTGTCCATGCCAGCATTGCGGTCCGTCTCCCTAGACCGCAACAAGAACGCAATTTAATGTTTGGTCCCGCCTGGGGGACCCTCTTACCTCCTCCCCGTAGCAGCCACGTGAACTAGGAGAGCGTCTGCGACCGTGTGCCTAAAGCCGGGGCGTCTCGTCACAAGTACCTGGGAACAGGCCGCAGGAGTATGCTACGCCGCTTGGGAGGTGATGGAGCCGCAGTACAGAATGTCACACTGACATATCAGCGATGTGGCCCATGAAGTCTTCTTAGAAAGCTTTTCAGGGCTGCCCAGTGCAGCACCCCCCTTCAGTGACCTGCTGCTGTACGCACCAACTGGAAACTTATAGGGGTTTATAGAGGAGGCCCCAATGCATCCTGGAACAGCCTAAAGCTTTAGCCTGTTGGTGCCTCTGGGTCAAGATCCACTCTACACCTCAATGTTTCCCTGTGGAACGCAATGTACCCTGCTGCAGAAACATGGGATTAGGTGCTGTGCCGTTGAGGCTGGTTTAAGTAAGAGAAGCATAAGCACATGAGGGTTGAGGGCCCTGCTCGTAAGAGCTTACATTCTAAAGGGGATGGGAAGACAGACAGGGTGACACAGATGAGGTAGACAGTGAGCGTGGAACAGAGGGTTAGGATGAGATTTGGCTGAGTTTGATGAAGACATGAGTCTTAAGATCCCGTTTGAAGTTTAGTAGATAACTGAAGAGACTGAGGGGGAAAGGTAGGGAATTCCAGAGAAAGGGAGCAGCACAAGAAATCTTGAAGGTAGGAGACGGAGGAGGTAATCAGCCAGGAGAGGCGGCATGTACTATAGCAGAGCGAAGAAGATGGGTGGGAGTGTAAAGGGAGATAAGGTCAGAGATGAAAATGGGAGAGGAGTCGGTGAGGGCTTTTTGAGTGTGAGAAGTTTGAATTCGATTCTGAAATGGAAGGGAATCCAGTGAAGGGCTTGTAGGAGAGGGGAGATGGACGTAGTGTGTTGGTGGGGAAGATTAGCTGGGCTGCAGCATTGAGGATAGATTGAAGTGGAGAGAGGTACTTGTCAGGGAAGCCAGTTAGGAGGAGATTGCAGTAGTCCAGTCTAGAAATGACCAGAGAGTGGATAATGGTGTTATGTCATCCTGGGTGAGAAAGGATCTAATCCTGGAAATATTTTGAGATGAAAATGGCAGGTTTGTAAGAGGTGCTGAAAGTGTGGATTGAATGAGAGGGAGGAGTCAAAGATAAATCCAAGACAGCACACTTGGGGGCTAGAGATAGTCGTGCCATCAATAGATTATGAGATTGCGCAGGAGGGTGTAAAGATGATCAGATCAGTCTTAGACATGTTGAGTTTAAGAAAGCACTGGGACATCCAGGAAGAGATAGCAGAGAGACAGTTGGAGATACGAGTGAGGAGAGCAGGGGAGACGTTAGGGGAGGAACGGTAGGTTTGAGTGTCATCAGCATAGAGATGATATTGGAAGTTAAAAGAGCTAATGATTTCACCTAAAGAGGACATATAGAGAGAAAAAAAAAAGAAGAGGACCAAAGACAGAACCTTGGGGGACACCTACAGTTAGTGGAATTAGGGGGAGGTGACCTTATGAGAGGAGAGAGAGAGAAGAATGATCAGAGAGGTAGGAGGAAAGCCAGGAGAGGGCAGCATCATACAGACCAAAGGAGTGAAGGATTTGCATGAGGAGAGGGTGGTTCCACAGTGTCAAAAGCGGCAGAGAGTTCAAGAAGAATAAGCAGAGAGTAGTGGCACTTAGATTTGGCTGCATGGAGGTCATTGCAGACTTTTTTGAGGACAGTTTTAGTGGAGTGGAGAGAACGGAAACAAAACTGGAACGGGTCAAGCAGTGAGTGGGAGGAATGAAAGGCAGTATCATTACCCATCCGAATTGCATGTACTGATATGACTAGAAGATCGGAGCGAGTAATAAGCACTTGCATCCTGAATACCACAGAGTATCAAAGATTTGGATTTTTCTAACTGCCTTACAGTTTTAATAAATGATTTTGCACTGTGTAAGCAAATTTGAGTTTGTTAGCAGATTATGGTAATAGAACACTGTCTCTGTAATTAGATTACTGCATTAGATGACCTTTAGACGTTTATGCACATTACTGATTGTTCAAGTTATATCTCCATGCTTATCTTGTATATGTTTTTTTTTACATCACTGTTACTTTTCATATAAAATGCATAAAAGCAGTCGCTATCCAGGACCCTTTTAATCAATGTGCCAGGGTGGTTTTGCAATAGATCTGTCTGATACATTCCTATGGTGTTTGTAGTCTAAGCTTGTGTTGGGCAGAGGGTCTCCCCGAATCAACCTCTGGTGTTCCTGAACACTCCCCAAGAAGTGCACATCATGCCAAGATTCGGGTGGAGGCACTGATAAAAAGAGTCGCGAGGTAAGAAGCACAGCGAGGGAACAAACTTTAAATGCACACCATAACCCAGTAAACCCAGGTAAAGGGGGTGTTACAGTGGATCTGGCGCAACATTCAAGTCTGTATAGAATGTAATTTCAGTAAATGGCAAAATGAAATCTGGTGTAATTCAGTGATCTGTAAACTTCACCTAATATTATACCTACTCTTCCCTTAAGCGCTCATCTGCCAAAACAAAAACCCCCATTGTATGACCCAAATACACACATTTTGGTGTAAACAAAGGAGCACAGGACCAAAGTGCTCCTCTGCCATTTTGTGCTTAGTAAATGAGGCCCAATGACTACAAACCTGTGAGATGGAACTGCAATACTCCTTGTTATTTTTGTTAGTGTCACATGATAGTAGCTCCCTGGGCCATCCCTGAGACAACAGGGCACAGAAAGGCAAGTCCTTCCACAAATAGATTAACTGTAAACATGGTCTATAAAAACTATATGCAAATTACCACTTTACACTATATGCCACAAACAGTCTGCTGCTGCTGTCCTGTCTCACTGGGCTGGTGCCAGTGTCTGACTTAGCACATTGTGCAATACGTGATGTGTGAGCTTTCAGCGATATCTCAAGCTCATTCATTTAGGAAGTTCATAAAAGTCTACACTTCTACATCAGCATTATCCCTCCACAGCTATGCTGATAGACAACACCTAAAGCCACCAAACTTCTATGCAAATGAGAAGGGAATAATGCAACAAACATTCTAGCAGTTCACAAAGTAAGTAAATTGGAGGTTCATTTAGAGGAAATAAGCTAAAAAAAATATTAATTTCAGTCACTCAACTTGGGCACGTGTGTGGTTATATGAGGGACTGTACAAACTCTCCAGCCAATGCTGCTTTTGGCAGCAATCAACAGCAGGTCAAAGGGGAGTGTGCAAGCCCTTTAAGTGTTGTGTTGCCTGTAAACAAAGCTACACTGACTCTACATATCATACTATTATAAGAATATACCTATAAAACAAAAAACACCAGACAGGCTGCCCTACTCAGAGCTTTCCTGTAATGTCGTGTCAGGGCAACGCGCTCTATATTTAGACTTAGGAGGTAGAAGGTGAGAGACAAGTTAGAAATCCCAGAATTTCAGCCAGCGAGAGCCCCTGAAACAGGCAAAATTATCTAGCCTGAATTTGCATAAATTCACTCATATCAGACTGTGAGGGAGTTTCTGTAATCCGCCCCTTCAACACGATTTTAAACTTTAATTTCATCTGGATTTCTGTAGCAGAAGCGATTACATTAATAGGAAGTATGACCTCATTGTTGCTGTTTCTGCTGAACAGCTTACTTCTGTAAAGAAGTGGGGGGTGTACACTAAGGAGTAATGAAACACCAGACCGCTGGATGTCTTCATTGTAAAAAGTCAAATGAGTCATGTCACACAGAAATAAAATGCATAAAACAAAGCAAAACCTATGACATCTTGGTAAAGGCCGTCAGCATGTATGTCAGTACTTCCTCTTCTGAGTACTGCATTGTGAAAGTATTCTCAGTATTGCCGAGGACGCAGTGATAAACAGGCATCTTCAAAGCTCCTGCACCAATACTGCACTTAGCGAGAGACAGCATAGGCAGCAAAGTGCCCTGAACTAACCACATGTGAACCAATAATTGCAGCACTCCCAAAATAACACTTGATGCAGCCTCAGATATAAAGCAGAAAATAATCAAATATGTTTAATGTATGTGTATGGTATAATCTGTGCTTAGACTAGACAAATTACCTGTGGCTGTGCAGACTGATTGCTCTCTGAATTCCTGTAATCACCAACAGATTATGCAAGGACCCTACATTTCCTCAGTTAAATCATTCCACTTCTTAGATATTCCATTATTAAACCTGGTCTCACAGATACTGTAGATTTCCTCTAAACGTCTGTTGGCGTAACTTGAGAATCGGTGTCAAGAAACCCTAACTATATTCACACCAGGAAAGTTCTGATCTTTACAAAAAATAAACCCGGAAATCACTAACCAGAGATTCAAAAAAAATTCTTTATCAGCGGCGTTACCAACTTCACCCAAAGCTTCACGTAGCGGCTCTGGTGCTGGAAGGTAGCAGGCGTCACTTCAGTTGATCGGTTGTACAAATGCAGCTGCTCCTAAAAGACAAATGTCAAAAGACAATGTAAAATCTTCATTTACTTTCTCACAAAGAATAGCTGTCCAAATACATCTAGCCTCCCTGCACATTAAACAGCCCTTCTAGTGCGTAACTCGGTAGTGCTGAAGTCTTTTCATGAGACTTTTTCCATTTCAACACGTCTTATTCACAAAACAATGCAAATAGGACGCACAAGCAGACTGATTAAAGTGCTATGCGGCATGCATGTATTCTGGGTACGACTGCGGCCGTATCTGCATACGAAATGCTACAATACAGTGTCTTCCTAGAAAACAATTATCTACAATTTCATATGCACATGCAGCCACAGCCGCACACAGAATACAGGCATGCTGCATATCATTTTAATCAGCACAGTATACGTGTGCGTCCTTTATGCATAGCGACGCGAATGAGACGCATGTAAAAGCAAAAAAAAAAGACGCCCGATGCCAACGTAGTTGCACGGGAACCTGTCCGCCCACTGACGCCAGGCATCTCCTGCTACATGGCGTACTGAGGCAAGATGTAGGAGGACACATCTGTACTACCCGACTGACAGGTGCTTACTAGCTAGATCGGGAGGCAGTCACATGACCGGCAGTCAGGAGACCGCCAGTCACAATACAGACGCCGGAATCCAGTACCCTTACAGTCGGCATGCCGACTAACAGGGACTATTCCCACTTATGGGTGTCCACGAAACCCATAGAGCGGGAATATAACCCGTGCTTCGTTCCGCTCGCATCACCCCTCCCCCACCCCCGGGCATCTGCAAGCCGGGATTCTGGCGTTGGTATGGTGACTGGCGGTGACAAATACCCAACCCGCCTCATTGCTATACAGGCACTGGGGCTAGGACAATCATAATGTGTTTCCTTATATGCACTCTAATAGTTATACTACTTGGATGTGGGATACATTAAAAAATAGTCTTTAGATTAACATTGATCTCACTTGCAAATTAATTTACATTTCAATAGCTCACTGAACCAGTAATTTCAAATTTGCACTACATTAAGCAGAAAACACGGTTCACAACAGTCAGAAGACTAGGTAATTACGTCTCTGTAAATGTTCTGTCATTATGATCCTTGGAACCACAGCTATGAGTAATGATATTTGTAGTAAAACCTCTGATAACAAATCTGTGCCATTAACTACACAATGCAGGATGTGTAATCTGGAAAATTACCCATTAGCATCGGGAACTGAGGCTACTGTACATCACAAGTACAGCTCAGTGTGAGGAAAAGGGAGATGTGGGACTTCCTGATTTACAGTAAATCTGAGCAAAGGGAGATAGAGGAAAAGGCAGTAAAGCTGAAATATGTGACAAGTCGTCAGCAGTGGCCTCACATGCTGCTAAACTCAGACTTCTACAAACAAAATAAACCTGATTTACGCCACAGTATGATTTGTGCCAATTGTCCGAGGCACAGTATACAGGAGGAAGCGGATACTCAAATGAGCTCATTTTAAAATAAGTTACTCAAACAACAAGAACCATGAGCTGTTACCGTACCTCCCATCTGAAGTGCATATCCAGCACCACAGACACCTATTTTACAAAGAAAAAGAAAGTGTCCCCAAAATATACTACAGGGGTGGCCAGCGAGGGAGATTGGGAGACAGGTACACCCACACTGCCCAATACTGTAATTAAGACATCAACAGCACAGAACACTAAACGACATGCACGCAGTGTGTCCTGCCACATCTTTTATGGACATAATGAAAAATAGTAATATGTCAAATAAGGATGTGGCTTTTGGGATCAATTGGGCAGATGCATTAAACTGGAGAAGACATAAGGAAGTGATAAACCAGTGATATGTGCAAGGTGATAAAGGCACCAGCCAATCAGATCCTAACTGTTAATTTACATATTGGAGCTGATTGGCTGGTGCCTTTATCACCTTGAACATATCACTGGTTTATCACTTCCTTATGTCTTCTCCAGGTTAATACATCTGCCCCAATGCTCTGTAATACCTGCTCTATTTCCAGTGTGGTCCTCACCTGAGCACTACATTCTGGCCACACTATAGAACCCCATTGATACCACTGCCAACAGGCTACAGAGTCCTGCCTACATTTACTACAGATACGTCACAAACCAGTATATATGACTCCATGGATAGACAGTGTGTGCTTATACAGCTGAGTTGGTGATAGCAGTAACTGTAGAAACTAAATTATGATTGTCCTGACCTAGTCATTTCACGGCATGCATTTTCCAACCCGTCATCACCTATTTTCCTCAGGCCAAGTCTGTAGTTTCTCAGAAGGGATATAAATAAAATCATCTGTCATGGGAGACTATCCCGGGGAGGGTCATGTGAGACACTTTGCAAATTCTAAACTGGCATAACAGGGTATGAATTGCTTGGAATAGTGATTTGGCAGGCACCACAGCTACACACACTTACAAAAACTTTAATGATGACAAAAGACACAGACTCTTAAAATAGAACGAGTTCTCCTCTGCTCACGAATGAGGGCACAGGTTACATATATTACACCCACAGCCCCCGGAGAACGTGGGTCACCTCATGGAGCTGCTGCTGCAAGTCTGGACTCTCGGTCACTAGGGCAATTTGGGCTTCTAAATCCCGGTGAACTGATCTGTACCCAAAGTTTGGAGATCCGATGAGGGTAAGGCAGGGCATGTCTTTACCTGCAGGATACAGCCACAGACCTGCAGGAGGTGAAAAAGCAGACAGGGAATCAGCAGAGACAAGGGAAACCTTATATAACAAATATTCACACTTTACAAAAATGACACGCAGATGAATATAGCATCGGCATTGTGCTTATATAACAGAAAAAGGGATTAACACTTCCCACAAAAATATCTATGCACACACAGGCATTCACTTTACTGTAGCTTACTGGCAGTCTGAGTATATTAAGATTTACGGTCAGTAGCTTGTCAAGTTCAGCCAGTTTCATAACTCTAGACACCTGAGCGGTGTTTCTGTATAACAGAGAAAGCAGAAGTGGAACCAGAGCCAATCCAGACATTGTTCTTCCTGCACTCACACACACATTTATTTATGCAGAAATGTTAGTCATGCTTTGCAATTCAACATGTTTATGGAGACACACAGTATGGGCAATATTCTGAGTCGGATGCAGAGGTAGCATTATGCTAATACCGCAGCCAATGATCTTCATACGGAGATGCCCCAGCTGTACAAATCAGTCTTCAATGCGCCTTTAGTGGCAACATGGGACACACCATTGACATTTGCACAAGTCCTATGGCACGTGCAGTTTCTCCACCTGAACGTAACGTCCTGTGTGAGCATAAAAACATTGGCCATTTACGTGCAACATCACGCTGCGGCCACTTCTGGCCCTGTGTGTATACCTCTGAGCTTTAAACATTCCATGTAGCTGGACTCACCGAGATTGGGAACTTGCTGTTCAGATCATAGGAACACTCAAGCTTTATGTGCTATAGTCATAGGTACGTGAAGTATTTCAAAAGGGAAAGATTGTGCCAGGATGTAGCTGGTAAAGGATTAGATAGCTGCTGCACATACAGTCACCACCATTCTGCAACCTGCTCAGTGCTGATCATTTCTAAATGCACCACTTAATCTCAAATACAAGATTTCTGTTAACAATATTAATGTCACAATTTCCTGACCAGGAAACTACAACATTCTAAAGAGAGGATATACTCCGTCAGAAACACATTAAAGTGAATGGGAAACACTGTTCCCCTGTGACACCAGAGTCATTTTGCAAGTGCTGGATGCAGTTGTCCTGACAGCGGAATAGCTCTGATGACGGCATCACCAGTGTCCCTCATGTACTTCCAAAGCCTTTCATTCAGTGCACCTGTGTGACCTTGCCCAAACACACACGATATAGAAAAATTATTACACAGATAGCAGTAAAGTTTCACATTACCAAAAGCAGGAAATATTTAGTACAAATCACTGCAGAACTGCGCTTACTCAGCTGCCAAGCGACAGTCAATATAAATCTCAAATATGCCATGATATGTCAATGCAAATATACTGTATTTCTCTATCCATGCATACCAATTTAAAATAAGTATTTTTTACATTTTCTGAATTTACAAGCTATTTTTTTCAGCATGATCAACATGTTTTTTTTTTATATCCCAAGAATCCCTTCTCCTGTAAAGGGAAAATATCAGTGTAGCACGTCTCTTATCATTCTAATGTTATTATAATGTTATATAATCCTGATGTTTGATGGAAGAGTCATGCAGTGCCACCATACCTCTCTTGGGTGTCAAGAAAATTGGGCACAGGATACAAAGTTACCTTACTTTGGCTCATAATAATAGCAATATTAGGTTTTAGTTACGTTTGCCAAAAGCAATGTTATTGTGCAGGTCTAATTCCTCCTACTATTCCTGTGTATTTCGGAAAAGAAAACCAAAATTAGGCTCAGCCCAATCACAGCTTGCAAAAGGTCAGTACAAAAGTATTCCATTTGTGACAGATGTAACAGGAATAGCTCTAATCCTACCTAGACCACCTCATACAGGATGTACAATCTGGTGGTTTTGCCTGTGGCTACACAGAGCTTCCCTGCTTTAGAAATGATTGAAAACAAAGCAAGAGGATTTTATAATTAATTGCATAAAGACAGTGACTACACTTACAGGAATTGGCACAGGGGTCATTGATCCCTAATTATATTACTGTAGAAGAAAAGGCCATAGTCTCCTTAAAACACTAAATTATGCATAAATCAGCTTCTTAAATTACAGTCATGTAATTTTAATATTGCCTTTGTAGTTTAATGCAAATTAAGTATTTTTTTTTTTAAATAGAATATTTTTATTCGAAAAAGGAGCGGCAGTACAGACAAATCACTGTACATGAGAAATCAGGTAATACAGGATACGCATTACACCAGTTTAGAGTATATGTGAATCTCAGTTACAGGGTATATTACATCACATGTACATTTGTTCCCGTATGGTTACCAAACTCACGGTGCCAGGGGAAAAAAAAAAGCTAATGTCTGTAAACAGGTTATATATCGCATAGTAGACTTTTTTAATTTTCACCCCAGTTATCTAACAGTAGCAGCTCCACCTAGTAGACCGTAACATAGCCTACAAAAACTCCTATAACACTAATAGAAAAATAATAAAAGAAAAAGAAAAAAAAAAACCAATAGAATAAGAAGAAAAAGGAAGAGAAAGAAAAGACAAGAGGCAGTAGTACATTAACGCAGAAAATATGTGAGGTGTACATAGTAGCGAGTAATATCACAGCCTGGTATCACACGAACCCATAACACACACCTCTTCCGAGGCACAGTGCCTCTCACATCGCCAGGGCGGGGGAGGAGTACACAGAATTAATCCAAGGGGACCATATTTTCTCATACTTAGACATGGCGTTATTTTTCATGTACACATAGCGGTCTTTAAGGAGAGTATCATTGACCAGGGCTTTAAATGCCGATATAGAAGGGGAACGTGGGGCCATCCAAGTCCGTGCAATGCACACTTTGGCTAAAGCACAAATAGTACGAGCATAAAGGCCCTCCCACCTGGACCCCAAGGCAGGACCCCCCAATCCCAGTATACAAAATCTCGGAGACAGCATGCTCCCAGGCATCCCCGTGTGCTCCAGAATCGACCCGACCCCAGACCAAAACACCTGAATGGACGGACACTCCCACACCAGGTGCCAAAAGGATCCCCCGTCAACCCCGCATTTAGGGCAACTAGCTGCACTGCCAGCCCCAAACCTGGCCAACCGAGCCGGTGTCATATAGGATCTATGCAAGATAAAGAGCTGTATTTGTTGAAATCGGAGTGACTTGGTCACCACACTTGGGTATTCCAGGGCAAGTTCCCAATCCTCCTCGCTAATGGGGCCCAAATCACCCTCCCAACGCCCACGGAGACCCGACAGAGGGTCTGCGTGAAGAAGTGTTTTTAATAGGTACGAGCAGGTAAAAGATATCACCTTAACCCGGCCCAGCGAACTCAAAAAGGTCTTTATGGGGAAGTGGAGGAGCGCCGGGGGCGAGTCCCGGAATTGCGATTGCAGGGCATGCCAGAGTTGCAGGAACCTAAAAAAGTAAGAATTAGGGAAACCAAATTCCTCTTTCAGCTGATGGAACGACTTCAGTGTACCATTGATGTACAATTGGGATATGGAGACTATGGAGTACGGAGCCCACACCACCCCGCCCTTAAGGGCCCACAGCTCAGGTAGAGAAGTAGAGTGCCAGAGGGGAGTGTCCGGGTCCAAACCATCAAACCCAAGCAGGCCTCTCAAAGAGAGCCATATCTTCATGGCCTGGAAGACAATAGGGGGAGAATATCGAGAAACATTCCCACTCAATAAAACCTGCACCGGAGAGAGGCCCGGATAGTAGCACTGGAGAAACGCCCATTGTAATGTGCCGGTATCCCCGCCCTGTATCCAGGTGCTGAGGTGGTGCTGAGGTGTGATAACTGGGACGCATAATAGTACATTTGGAAGTTGGGAAGGGCTAGACCAGATCAGCTTTCAGCCTAGTGAGGGTGTTCAGCCCTATTCTAGGCCGCCTGTTGGCCCAGATCAGGGATGACAATATACCATTCAATTTCTTAAAGAATGCCGGGAAAATATAGACCAGGGATTGTAAAACAATATATAGTAAATTGGGCAGAATTATCATTTTAATTATACTAATCCTGCCAGTCACTGTCAGAGGAAGCTTGCACCACGCTCTCGACTTGCGTATAATCAGCTGCGTCAGTGGGTTTAGATTCAGGGGTATGAAGTCAGAGGGGTCGTTTGTAACCTGAATTCCAAGATATTTAAATTGGTCACTCCAACATAGCGGCAAGGAGAGCCTCGGGGTCTGAGGAGGAGAGCCAATAACAGGCATTATAAATGACTTGGGCTAGTTGATGCGGAGACCAGAAAAGCCACCGAATTCCTCAATGACCTGCAGCAAGACTGGCAAAGCCACAGCATAATCATGGAGGAAAAACAGCATGTCATCAGTGATCGCGCTGAGCCCAAAAAAAAGTGGGTCCCAGGGACCCCTCACTTTTAAAAATTGGGGTCCTACCGGTTCTGTTCTGGGTCCCATCGGAATTAAGGTTTTTATTAATATTAATCTTATTTGGACACTACAGAAGTGTTGCAAGGTGGGGGAATGGGGTGACAGTGCTGCTGGGCTGTGTAACATGCAGTACACTCTGCCCCAGAGCTTTAACTAGATATTTTGGTGCCCTTTGGCAGAAAGTGAATTGGAGCTCCACCTGCCAGAATCGAAACTACAGGCGGTGCGCGCCGCAGGCGCGCGCAAAAATTTACGGGCATGGCTTCATGGGGAAGGGGCGTGACCACATAATAGTGCCAATTCACATTACACCACACTGTAGCGCCGCTTATACACATTGCACCAGGTAGAATCTCCTATATACACTGCGCCAGGTAGAGCACGTTATACACACTGCGCCAGGTAGAGCACGTTATACACACTGCGCCAGGTAGAGCACGTTATACACACTGCGCCAGGTAGAGCACGTTACACACACTGCGCCAGGTAGAGCACGTTATACACACTGCGCCAGGTAGCGCACGTTATACACACTGCGCCAGGTAGAGCACGTTATACACACTGCGCCAGGTAGAGCACGTTATACACACTGCGCCAGGTAGAGCACGTTATACACACTGCGCCAGGTAGAGCACGCCGTTATACACACTGCGCCAGGTAGAGCACGCCGTTATACACACTGCGCCAGGTAGAGCACGCCGTTATACACACTGCGCCAGGTAGAGCACGCCGTTATACACACTGCGCCAGGTAGAGCACGCCGTTATACACACTGCGCCAGGTAGAGCACGCCGTTATACACACTGCGCCAGGTAGAGCACGCCGTTATACACACTGCGCCAGGTAGAGCACGCCGTTATACACACTGCGCCAGGTAGAGCACGCCGTTATACACACTGCGCCAGGTAGAGCACGCCGTTATACACACTGCGCCAGGTAGAGCACGCCGTTATACACACTGCGCCAGGTAGAGCACGCCGTTATACACACTGCGCCAGGTAGAGCACGCCGTTATACACACTGCGCCAGGTAGAGCACGCCGTTATACACACTGCGCCAGGTAGAGCACGCCGTTATACACACTGCGCCAGGTAGAGCACGCCGTTATACACACTGCGCCAGGTAGAGCACGCCGTTATACACACTGCGTCAGGTAGAGCACGCCGTTATACAAACTGCGTCAGGTAGAGCACGCCGTTATACACACTGCGTCAGGTAGAGCACGCCGTTATACACACTGCGTCAGGTAGAGCACGCCGTTATACACATTGCGTCAGGTAGAGCACGCCGTTATACACATTGCGTCAGGTAGAGCACGCCGTTATACACATTGCGTCAGGTAGAGCACGCCGTTATACACATTGCGTCAGGTAGAGCATGCCGTTATACACATTGCGCTAGGTAGAGCACGCCGTTATACACATTGCGCCAGGTAGAGCACGTACCTTCCGCACCACCAGGGCCCTGTGCTGTCACCGCTGTTTCCGTCAGGTAAAAGAAGTGAGAAGAAGTTTGAGGGGGGGGGGGCACCTCGGGAACAGGCTCCCCTGTCACAGGCCCGCTAGCTGGGCGTCCGTAGGGAAGCTGGGGACACCTGATGGTAATGGTGCAGCCCGCTCTTCTCACGGCAGCAGTATGGTGGCAGAGCACGGCAGGGGCTGGAGGTGAGGTTCCTGGCCGGTCACCGCTGCTCTCCTTCACACAGATCGCGGGAGAGCACACTGGAGGCAGCCGAGAGGGAGGCAGATATCGGGTTGGGAGGGAGCTGCAGTTCACGGTCTTGGCGAGTCACCGCCCGCCCGCAGCACAGCGTACAGCAGCCGCAGAGCCGTCTTCTCTCTCTGTCCGGCCCCCGTGTGAAGCCACTGCACGTGACCAGGAGGGGGCACCGCCAGACTGCCAGTGGTAAGGCTCCACCTCCGCTCTGTACGGGCAAGAAGCGCCGTCGCCGTCAATTTACAAGGAGTTGGCTGCAGCGGAGCGCGTCCCCGGGGACCCTTACATTTTTGAAAAGTGAGTCCCCGCCTTCAGATCCGGGTAAAATACGCGCTATAGCGTCCGCATAAAGGGCAATTTTGTCTACGCAAGGGCCCGTAGCAATTCCTTCGATGTCCGGGCACGTCCTAATAAGGCAGGCCAGAGGCTCTATGGCTGTAGCAAATAGGGCAGGGGAGAGGGGACAACCTTGTCTAGTACCCCGAGACAGGGTGAAGGAAGATGAAATGTAACCATTTACCAAGATCCTGGCACACGGAGTCTGATACAGCAGTCTGATCCACTGTATGAAATTAGGGCCAAAGCCCATGCATCTCATGACTCCCCAAAGGTAGGACCATTCAACGCTATCGAACGCCTTAGACGCATCCAATGAGACCACGACCGAGTCTGAGGGGAAGGCATGTGGAGCCTGTAGAATGGTATACAGCCGGCGCAAATTAATAGACGTGGACATACCCGGCATAAAGCCGGATTGATCCTGATGTATTATGGACTTGATAACCGAGTTAAGCCGAATCGCCAGAATCTTTGCATCAGTAGGAATAAGGGAGATCGGCCTATAGGACTCCAAGAGTCTGGGGTCCTTACCGGGCTTTGGTAACACTATAATAAACAGCCTCGGACATCGAGGGAGGAAGTTGATTAGTAGTAAACGTATCCGTAAACATCTTAAGCAACTGAGGGCCAAAGAACTCAATATGCGTTTTATACAGCTCAGCAGGGATGCCATCACAACCCGGAGACTTACCGCTGGGGGACAGACCCACAGCCGCAGTCACCTCCTCCAAAGTCAGAGGTGCCTCCAAAAGATTGCAAGCCTCAGAGGAGAGTCTGGAGAGGGGAACACTATTCAAGTATACACCTAAGTCTGCCACGGGGCACGCCAGCCGAGACTCATACAGATCCCTGTAATATGAAAGGAACAACTGCGCAATGTCTGGGGTGTTGTCTACAATGGAGCCATCAGGACCAGACATCTGCACAACCGTAGACTGCCTAAGTGTAGGGTGTCAAACTCTCCATGCATCCACCCACTGCACACTACTCAGGAAATCTGCAAATTTAGACGGGGTACCCCCTACCCCGGGAGCCAAAGGGGACCTCCACCTATCCAGAGACACATCCAACACATTTTTAAAGTCCCCCAAGCAAATAACAGGGGTATGGGGGGGGGGGGGGGGGGGGGGAAGAGGCAGCAAATGAGGTGGCTTTCTGCAAAACATCATATGAGAAAGGTGGAGTGACATATACTGATAGCAGGAAAAAATAAGATTTTAAACCTACCGGTAAATCTTTTTCTCCTAGTCCATAGAGGATGCTGGGGACTCCGTAAGGACCATGGGGTATAGACGGGCTCCGCAGGAGACATGGGCACTCTAAGACTTTAGATGGGTGTGAACTGGCTCCTCCCTCTATGCCCCTCCTCCAGACCTCAGTTAAAGAACTGTGCCCAGAGGAGACGGACAGTACGAGGAAAGGATTTTTGTTAATCTAAGGGCGAGATACATACCAGCCCACACCATATATACCGTACAACCTGGCATACACTAAACCAGTTAACAGCATGAACAAAACCGCATCAGCCAGAGACTGATCTCAACTGTAACATTACCCTTAATGTAAGCAACAACTATATACAAGCCTTGCAGAAATAGTCCGCACTGGGACGGGCGCCCAGCATCCTCTACGGACTAGGAGAAAAAGATTTACCGGTAGGTTTAAAATCTTATTTTCTCTTACGTCCTAGAGCAGGGGTGGCCAAACAGTCGATCGCGATCGACTGGCCGATCGCGGACATGCGACCAGTCGATCGCGATCTGCCGCCCAGCCACCCGAAGCCGCGCCTCTCCTGCCTGCCGCTCTGCCTCCTCAGTGACGGCAGAGTGTATAGCTCAAATCAGGTGCCGGTTCGTTAGCCAATGAGAGCTCGCGGACCGGCGCCTGATTTGAGCCATACACGCTGCCGTCACCGCCGGAGATTAGACTGAGAAGCAGGGCGGGCGGAAGACAGGAGAAGCGCGCGCTGCGCTCTCCATTCTGGTGAGCTCTACTATGGGGGCATATCTGGCATTGTGGGCACATGGCTCAGTGGGGGCATATCTGGCAATGTGGGGCATATCTGGCACTGTGGGGTCATATGTGGCACTGGGGGCATATCTGGCTCTGCGGGCACATGGCACTGTGGGGGCATATCTGGCACTGTGGGTACATGGCACTGTGGGGCATATCTGTAATCTGGCGCTGTGGGGGCATATCTGGCACTGTGGGCACATGGCACTGTGGGGGCATATCTGTATCTGGCACTGTGGGGGCATATCTGGCACTGTGGGGGCATATCTGTATCTGGCACTGTGGGGGCATATCTGGCACTGTGGGGGCATATCTGTAATCTGGCGCTGTGGGGGCATATCTGGCACTGTGGGCACATGGCACTGTGGGGCATATCTGTAATCTGGCGCTGTGGGGGCATATCTGGCACTGTGGGCACATGGCACTGTGGGGGCATATCTGTATCTGGCACTGTGGGGGCATATCTGGCACTGTGGGCACATGGCACTGTGAGGGCATATCTGGCACTGTGGGCACATGGCCCTGTGGGCACATGGCACTGTGGGGGCATATCTGTAATCTGGCGCTGTGTGGGCATATCTGGCATTGTGGGCACATGGCACTGTGAGGGCATATCTGGCACTGTGGGGCATATCTGGCACTGTGGGGGCATATCTGTAATCTCGCACTGTGGGGGCATATCTGTATCTGGCACTGTGGGGGCATATCTGGCACTGTGGGCACATGGCACTGTGGGGGCATGTGTATCTGGCACTGTGGGGGCATATGTGTTTGATGTTTTTACCTGTGGGGTCCAATATATTATTTTGTGTGAGGCAGTCATTACACTCTGTGCAGCAAGTCTACGTCCCTTTTTTTGTTATACCACGCCCCTTTTTTTTGCACGCGCGCTCTATTATTCCTCCTAGGTAGATCACAAAAGCTTTTTAGCTTTCTAAGTAGATCGCCAACTCCAAAAGTCTGGCCGCTCCTGTCCTAGAGGATGCTGGGGACTCCGTAAGGACCATGGGGATTATACCAAAGCTACAGACCGGGCGGGAGAGTGCGGATGACTCTGCAGCACCGATTGAGCAAACATGAGGTCCTCATTAGCCGGGGTATCAAACTTGTAGAATTTTGCAAAAGTGTTTGAACCCGACCAAGTAGCTGCCCGGCAAAGCTGTAATGCCGAGACGCCTTGGGCAGCCGCCCAAGAAGAGCCCACCTTCCTAGTGGAATGGGGCTTTACCGAATTAGGTAACGGCAATCCAGCCGTAGAATGAGCCTGCTGAATCGTGTTACAGATCCAGCGAGCAATAGTCTGTTTAGAAGCAGGAGCGCCAACCTTGTCGTCCGCATACAGGACAAACAGTGCCTCTGTTTTCCTCACTCGAGCCGTCCTGGCTACATAAATTTTTAAGGCCCTGACTACATCAAGGGTCTTGGAATCCTCCAAGTCACCCATAGCCACAGGCACCACAATAGGTTGGTTCATATGAAACGACTAAACCACCTTAGGTAGAAATTGAGGACGAGTTCTCAACTCTGCTCGATCCACATGGAAAATCAGATAGGGGCTCTTGTGAGACAAGGCCGCCAATTCGGACACCCGCCTCGCAGATGCCAAGGCCAACAACATGACCACTTTCCAAGTGAGAAATTTTAATTCAACCGTTTGAAGAGGTTCAAACCAGTGTGACTTAAGGAACTGTAACACCACGTTAAGGTCCCACGGTGCCACTGGGGGTACAAAAGGAGGTTGGATGTGCATCACTCCCTTTACAAAAGTCTGGACTTCTGGGAGAGAAGCCAATTCCTTCTGAAAGAATATAGATAAGGCCGAAATCTGCACCTTAATGGAGCCTAACTTTAGGCCCATATCCACTCCTGTCTGTAGAAAATGGAGAAAACGACCAGCTGAAAATCTTCCGTAGGAGCATTCTTGGCTTCGCACCAAGATACATATTTCCTCCAGATACGGTGATAATGTTTCGCCGTCACCTCCTTCCTAGCTTTTATCAGAGTAGGGATGACTTCCCCGGGAATACCTTTCCTAGCTAGGATTTGGTGTTCAACCGCCATGCCGTCAAACGTAACTGCGGTAAGTCTTGGAACACGCAGGGCCCCTGTTGCAACAAATCCTCCCTGGGAGGAAGAGGCCACGGATCTTCTGTGAGCATTTCCTGAAGATCGGAATACCAGGCTCTTCGAGGCCAATCCGGAACAATGAGTATTGTCTGCACTCTTTTTCGTCTTATGATTCTCAATATTTTTGAGATGAGCGGAAGAGGAGGGAACACATATACCGACTGAAAAACCCATGGTGTCACCAGGGCGTCCACCGCTACTGCCTGAGGGTCCCTCGACCTGGAACAATACATCCGAAGTTTCTTGTTGAGGCGCGACGCCATCATGTCTATTTGAGGAAGTCCACAACGACTTGTTATCTCCGCGAAAACTTCTTGATGAAGACCCCACTCTCCTGGATGGAGATCGTGTCTGCTGAGGAAGTCCGCCTCCCAGTTGTCCACTCCCGGAATGATAACTGCTGACAGAGCGCTTACGTGATTTTCCGCCCAATGAAGAATCCTGGTGGCTTCTGCCATTGCCACTCTGCTCCTTGTCCCGCCTTGGCGGTTTACATGCGCCACGGCTGTGACATTGTCTGACTGAATCAGAACGGGTAGGTCGCGAAGAAGATTCTCCGCTTGTCGTAGGCCGTTGTATATGGCCCTTAATTCCAGCACGTTGATGTGTAGACAAGCCTCCTGGCTTGACCACAGTCCCTGAAAATTTCTCCGTTGTGTGACTGCTCCCCATCCTCGGAGGCTCGCGTCCGTGGTCACCAGAACCCAGTCTTGAATGCCGAAACTGCGACCCTCTAGCAGGTGAGCACTCTGAAGCCACCACAGGAGAGACACCCTGGCCCTGTGGGACAGGCTTATTTTCTGATGAATTTGTAGATGGGACCCCGACCACTTGTCCAGAAGGTCCCACTGAAACGTCCTCGCATGGAACCTGCTGAAGGGGATGGCCTCGTAGGCCGCCACCATTTTTCCCAATACTCGAGTGCATTGATGAACTGACACTCTTTTTGGTTTTAGCAGGTCCCTGACCATGTTCTGGAGTTCCTGGGCTTTTTCCGTTGGGAGAAAAACCCTCTTCTTTTCCGTGTCCAGAATCATACCCAAAAATGATAGCTGAGTTGTCGGAATCAACTGCGACTTTGGTAGATTTAGGATCCAGCCGTGTTGCTGCAGCACTCTCAGGGAGAGTGACACGCTTTTCAGTAATTGATCTCTCGATCTCGCTTTTATCAGGAGATCATCCAAGTATGGGATAATTGTGACTCCTTGTCTGCGCAGGAGCACCATCATTTCCGCCATTACATTGGTGAAAATCCTCGGGGCCGTGGAAAGCCTAAACGGCAACGTCTGAAACTGGTAATGACAATCCTGTACAGCGAATCTCAAGTACGCCTAATGAGGGGGATAAATGGGGACATGAAGGTATGCATCCTTTATGTCTAGTGATACCATAAAATCCCCCCCTTCCAGGCTGGAGATCACTGCCCGGAGAGATTCCATCTTGAATTTGAACCTTTTCAAATACAGGTTCAGGGATTTTAAATTCAGAATGGGTCTGACCGAGCCATCCGACTTCGGGACCACAAACAGGGTTGAATAGTACCCTCTTCCCTGTTGCATTAGGGGAACTTTGATAATCACTTGCTGTTGACACAGCTTTTGAATGGCAGCTGAAACTATTTCCCTCTCTGGGGGAGAAGCTGGCAAAGCCTATTTGAAAAATCGGCGAGGAGGCACTTCTTCGAACTCCAGTTTGTAGCCTTGGGACACAATTTCGATCGCCCAAGGATCCAAATCCGACTGAACCCAGACCTGGCTGAAGAGTCGAAGACGTGCCCCCACCGGTGCGGACTCCCTCAGCGGAGCCCCAGCGTCATGCGGTGGATTTTGTAGAGGCCGGGGAGGACTTTTGTTCCTGGGAACTAGCCGTAGCAGGCGTTCTTTTCCCTCTACCTTTACTTCTGGCGATGAACTTATGCGACCGAAAGGACTGCATCTGATATTGAGGTGCTTTCTTTTGCTGTGGGGGAACATAAGGCAAAAAAGATGACTTACCCGCGGTAGCCGTGGAAACCAGGTCCGCGAGGCCCTCCCCAAATAAAACCTCACCCTTGTAAGGTAAAGTTTCCATATGTCTTTTTGAATCGGCATCACCCGTCCATTGGCGGGTCCACAGGGACAGTCTAGCAGAAATTGAACCCAACAGTCCAATGTCTCTCGCAGCCTCTCTCATATATAACGCTGCGTCTTTAATGTGACCCAAGGTCAACAGAATGCTATCCTTATCTAGGGTGTCAATGTCAGATGACAAGTTATCTGCCCATGCAGCAATTGCGCTACCCACCCATGCCGACGCTACTGCCGGTCTGAGCAAGGCACCCGTATGCGTATAAATTGATTTTAAGGTAGTTTCCTGTCTGCGATCAGCAGGATCCTAGAGGGCTGCCGTGTCTGGAGATGGTAGCGCCACCTTTTTGGACAAGCGAGCTAAAGCCTTGTCCACCGTGGGCGAGGATTCCCACCGTAACTTGTCCTGCGAGGGGAAAGGATACGCCATAATAATTCTCTTGGGAATCTGCAGTTTCTTGTCTGGAGTTTCCCAAGCTTTTTCAAATAAGGCGTTCAGCTCATGAGATGGGGGAAAGGTTACCTCAGGTTTCTTTTCCTTAAACATGCAGACCCTCGTGTCAGGGACAGAGGGGTCCTCTGTGATATGCAAAACACCTTTTATTGCAATAATCATATAATGAATGCTCTTGGCCACCCTTGGGTGCAACCTCGCATCATCATAGTCGACACTGGAGTCAGAATCCGTGTCGGTATCAGTGTCTGCTATCTGTGAAAGGGGACGTTTATGAGACCCCGAAGGGCCTTGTGACACAGTCAAAGCCATGGATTGACCCCCTGCATTTTCCCTGGACTCTGCTTTGTCCAATCTTTTATGTAATAAAGTCACATTTGCATTTAAAACATTCCACATATTCAACCAATCAGGTGTCGGCGGTGCCGACGGAGACACCACAATCATCTGCTCTGCCTCCTCCCTAGACGAGCCTTCCGCTTCAGACATGCCGACACACACGTACTGACACCCCCACACACACTGGGATATACAAATATGGGGACAGCCCCCCAAAAAGGCCCTTTGGAGAGACAGAGAGAGAGTATGCCAGCACACACCCAGCGCCACTGGACACTGGAACCCAGTCCCAGTCTGTACAGCGCTTTTATAGATATATAATACACTTACTGCGCCAATTAAATATGCCCCCCCCCCCCCTCGTTTTTGCCCTCTGTACTTGTGTTCGGCAGGTGAGAGTCCGGGGAGCAGCTTCTCTGCAGCTTGCTGTGGAGAAAATGGCGCTGGTCAGTGCTGGAGGATCAAGCTCCGCCCCCTCAACGGCGGGCTTCGGTCCCGCTCAAATTCTTTACACTGGCGGGGGTTTTGTAATATACTGCCTCCGCAGTATCTATTATGCTGGCCAGTGTCCCTTGAGGTTATTATTGCTGCCCAGGGCGCCCCCCCTGCGCCTTGCACCCTTACAGTGCC
This sequence comes from Pseudophryne corroboree, assembly GCF_028390025.1. NCBI lineage: Eukaryota > Metazoa > Chordata > Amphibia > Anura > Myobatrachidae > Pseudophryne > Pseudophryne corroboree. The sequence continues at coordinate 566,909,440 of NC_086446.1, read as the reverse complement.
TTATGTGTGTGTGAGTGTGGGAGCAATGGCGCGCAGCGTGACCGCTGCGCGGTACCTCAGTGAAGATCTGAAGTCTTCTGCCGCCTGTGAAGTCTTCTTTCTTCTTATACTCACCCGGCTTCTATCTTCCGGCTCTGTGAGGAGGACAGCGGCGCAGCTCCGGGACGAACAGCGAGGACGACACCTGTGTTCCGACCCTCTGGAGCTAATGGTGTCCAGTAGCCAAAGATGCAGAGGAGCCTATCAGTTAAGTAGGGCTGCTTCTCTCCCCTCAGTCCCACGATGCAGGGAGCCTGTTGCCAGCAGTGCTCCCTGAAAATAAAAAACCTAACAAAAGTCTTTTCAGAGAAACTCAGTAGAGCTCCCCTGCAGTGCATCCAGTCTCCTCTGGGCACAGGATCTAACTGAGGTCTGGAGGAGTGGCATAGAGGGAGGAGTCAGTTCACACCCATCTAAAGTCTTAGAGTGCCCATGTCTCCTGCGAAGCCCGTCTATACCCCATGGTCCTTAAGGAGTCCCCAGCATCCTCTAGGACGTAAGAGAAAATGACGAGAATTCAATTTGCATTCCAAAAACACAAACCTACCATAAGGGTCAGTATTTACCGTAAACAATTCAAACTGGACAGATCTTTTAATCATGACTGACACCCCTCGGGAGAAGGAGGAGTGAGAGGAATGATACGCCCATCCCACCCAAGGCCTGCGGAGCGACAGCAGTCTATTTCCCTCTAAATGAGTCTCACTCAGACAGACAATGTCCGGGTCGTATTTCTTAATCATTTTAAGTACCAGGGATCGCTTTACTTTATTATTGATACCCCGGACATTCCACGCCCAAAATTTTAAGGCAGGCATGGTATCCATGTGGTCATCCGGGACACATCACATACACACCTCGCAGGGTGAGTAAAGGAACTCGCAATCAAAAATGCCTGCGCCCCCGCCCGCCCACACAAAACATTATCCCGAAGACAGTGTCGTCTGCAGACCCCGGGCCACAAGCCTAGCCGGCCTGAACAGCACATCAGCACCTCACATAAAAAAACCCCATAAATATAGAAAACAAACTGAAGAAAGAAAAACAGAACCCGCATAGAAACCAACAACCCCCCTCCCCGTATATCTTCCCAGTGGCATACACATATCCCTAACAAAACCCAACCCTGGAGATCCAAGTGCCTACGGCAAACTAATGCATAGCATAAAGACCTAGAGTCCCAGTGCAAAAAGAAACCCTAGAGGTATATAACACAACGCAACAAAGTCCAGAACCACCGTAACAAAAGGGTGCTCCCCGGACATATACTTGCATGCTGAAGGCCCATGTAGGAGGAAGATCAGGATATCAGTCTGGAGCAAGTTGGCGGTTGCCTGGAGCATATCTGTCCAGCCAGGCCGCCGCCTCCCGTGGAGAACTGAAGAACTTGGTTTCCCAGTCTGCCACCTCCCGCAATCTGGAGGGGAACAACATCGAGTAGGGAAGAGTCAAGTCGCAAAGACGCCGTTTAATAGACAGAAACTGGGCCCGGTCTTTCTGGACGTCCGCTGCAAAATCTGGGAACGCCGACACCCGAACACCATTCCGAAGCAGGGGGCCCTTCGTGCGACCCAGGCGTAGCACAGAGTCCCGGTCTTTGTAATGCAAAAATTTGGCTATGAAAGTTCGTGGTGGGGCACCTGGAGGTAAAGGCCGGAAAGGCACTCTGTGGGCCCGCTCCACCGCAAACTGGGAGGTGAAGGATTCTGCACCATACACCTCTTTGAGCCATGATTCCAAGAAATCTTCAGGGTGTGCACCCTCTTCCCTTTCAGGCAGGCCCACAAACCACACATTATTTCTACGGAGGCGCCCCTCCATATCCAGAAGTTTTGTTTGCATTGTTGAAACTTGCTGAGAGACCGCCGACACGGATTGCTTTTCCAGATTGGAAACCCGCGTCTCGGCCTCACCCACTCTCTCCCGGATTCGTTGGACATCCTGACGTAGTAAAGAAAGATCGCACTGCACCTTCTCCATTTTGTCCGACAAGCGTTGTTCGCTGGCCACTATCGCCTCTAGTACCTGCTGAATAGATGGAGCGGAGGGCTGCATAGCCGTGCCCAAGTCGGCCCCAGCCGGGGGATCAGGGCGGGTAGGAGGGGATGATTTAGGAGATGGCTGCACCGGCTGGGTGGCAGATTTGTGGGCAAATTTCTCCAACTTGGCCGCAGCCGCACGTTGACCGTCTTTTACCATATTAACGCAGCTGAAACCACCAACCGGGTACAACACGGATCCAATCGGGCTCAGCCGGCACGCAGGTCCCAAGTGTTCAGTGTCAGAGGGCCCAACAGTGAGCGAGCAATGTAGTATCAAATGTGCCCCAAAACAGCCGGTGGTAAACAGGAGAGGTGAGCCAGGAGGTCCCAGGGGTACAGGAAAGGACAGTGAACCGAGGCAGTATATTAGGACAGTATATTAGGGAGTAGGGCAGCGCGCCCACAGGCACTTCAATCAGCCCCACAATCTCCCCTGAGTCTCAGTGCAGTGTAATATGAAATAGAGGGGAGGAAGCTGCTTCCAAAATGGCCACCGGGCCCACAGCCTCCCCTCTCCCCCCGCAGCTCAGTATTCCCATGCACCAGGGGACAGTAATAGAAAAGCAGTATTACCGGGTGCAGGGGGGTGCCACGTCCACCAGGCAGCGTGTAGCGCTCAGTTTTCGCAGCTGGGGCGCGGCCAAGTGGGGGCGCGGCCAAGCGCCACCAAACTCGAGGCCGGGGATGCTCCTGCAGCCTAGGCTGGAAGTGCGGGCGGCAGCCGGCGCGGCCAGACAACGCTCCCCGGAGACAGCCAGAAGACGCCCGCCGTTGCCCCGAGCACTCAGCAGGCAGTGTGTGCGGGTACAAGCTCCGGAACGGGGGCTAGGAGGGGTTTCAGGATTAATCGGCCAGGGAGCTCCCGTACTCTGCTGCCTACCCGGATGCCGCCGTGGCCACGCCCCCCCGGAAATTAAGTATTTAATAATAACAATAAATTACATTTGGGTCACAAAAATATAACTGACAGTTTACTAATGAGCGCATTGTGTTTGAGAGAATTAGAGACAGCAACCTTAATGTTTTGGGCGATCAGGCTAGCAGGACAGCTGCCTGGGGTGCTGCAGCCTGACAGCACGGTCACAGTCACCCCCGTCAGCACCATCTGCGCCCGCCCACTGCCCACTTCCACCAGAAAAGATCCCGCGGACTGTGCAGTTTAAAGTTGGCAGTCCCGGCTCGCAGACCAGTTGCCAATCAAAAGAAGAGGCGGCTTTTTTAAAATCTGGCGTGAGCCAATCACGGCTTTGCGGACCGCCAGCCAATGAGCAGCTTCTCAGAAGTGCATCTGGGAAATGTAGAATGAAGTCTATTAAAACTATTGGCGAAAACCTGAACTAAGGGGCTGATTCAAGTTGGATCGCAGAATCCAACCGCAAAGATTACAAAAAAGATGTGGGCGCATGTGGAGCATCCGTCCTGCGCATGCACCAGCATTTTCTGTGTGGGGTGGGTGCAGAAAATGTCATTGCCTCTCCCTGTCAATCAGGCAAAGGCGTTTGCGGGGCTCCGTCTCCTAGGCGGAGACAGAGCGTTGCGGAGGCGGACAAACGGGAGGGTGGGGGTGCGGGCGTTGCGTGGAAGTGATCGCGGCAGCTGCGTCATGTCACATGCAATCGTCGCGATCAGAAATATTAGCTGCGCCAACAGGAGGCAACCTTAATTCCTGCTATCAAGCAGAAAGTGCGATGCGATCGCAATTTCTGCTTGATCGAGGGGGGGAGGTGGCGGTCAGCATGCTGGGCGGCCTTGCCCTGCGATGGGCAGTCCCCCCAGCATGCGTTCACATGGATTGCAAATTCTGCTACTTAGCAGAAGCAGAATTTGCAGTCCACCCTGAATCAGGCCCTAAATATGCTTTTTATGTTGGAAAGGCAAAGAACCTTTACGGTCTCCCAGCAGCTGATGCAAACTTTTGCAAAACACAGGGGCACAAAAGTAACATGACATCACATCAGGGCATACGTGCTGAAGTTTTTGGTAGGAAAATAGTTTTAATTTTATTTGCAATAGACAGCAGGTGGCTAATAGTTTGACTGAATAAAATACACTAAAAACAAAAGCAGAGATACAGTAACAGGTACTTCTGAGATCTCATTACGCGATTAGTAGTTGAGAAATTGCTTGATCAGACTAAAGACTTACCTTTAGCATGAAACGTCCAATGGTCTCTGAAGTACTCTCTGAGCTTGACTCGCTGGTCTTGTCCAAGCCTACGCACTGCATTATAAAACTGATGCTCTATGTGCACATAAGCAGCCGGTATAGCACCTGCAATACCCTTGGCCCCATAGAAGCCATTCACTTCTGGTGACGCCAGCAGAATGTTATAGTTAGCTCGTGTACCGAGTACTAGGTCCATATAGCCCTGTGTCAGGTTAAAATATCCAGTGGTCAGATGTAGGTGATCCCCTCTTTCAGCCTCAGTGAGCAATGTCTCTGTGACTAGCTCATCTATCTGGATGCCAAATGGCTTCATTTGCACTAGTGGGTAAACCCAGGTATCTGGAGGGTCTATTTCAGAGTCAGTATCCCTGCTCTGGAAGCTGGTGCTGCGTAGATCACATTGCTTGCGTCGTGCCATCTCTATAACTTCCATTACTCTGTTCCTTGCAGTGTCACAGTACCTGGATTTATCACCTGGAAAAAGAAACAATCGTACAGTTTTTATTAAGGCATATTTAGGTCATTTAAACTCAAAAAGGAACATGGGCTAAAACGACAATAAAAGGACAATATTTTCAAAATGTACATGATTTCCTTCTGTACACATATTTACTTTAAAAAAATAGGATTTTAATACCTACCGGTAAATCCTTTTCTCTTAGTCTGTAGAGGATGCTGGGGTCACCATTAGAACCATGGGGTATAGACGGGATCCGCAGGAGACATGTGCACTTTAAGACTTTCAAAGGGTGTGAATTGGCTCATACCTCTATGCCCCTCCTCCAAACTCCAGTTATAGGAACTGTGCCTAGGGAGACGGACATTTCGAGGAAAGGACTTATTGTTAAACTAAGGTGAGATTCATACCAGCTCACACCACAAGCATGCCGCATCACGTGGCATTTAACAAAACACAAGCCAACGGCATGAACAATTTCAGCAACAGGCTGATCAAAACCGTAATATATGTGTGTAACCACAACTACTAACTGCAGATACAGTACGCACTGGGACGGGCGCCCAGCATCTTCTACGGACTAAGAGAAAAGGATTTACCGGTAGGTATTAAAATCCTATTTTCTCATACGTCCTAGAGGATGCTGGGGTCACCATTAGAACCATGGGGTTATACCAAAGCTCTAGAACGGGCGGGAGTGCGCGGATGACTCTGCAGCACCGATTGACCAAACTTGAGGTCATCATCAGCCAGGGTATCAAATTCAAATTTGTAAAACTTTGCAAAACTATTTGAACCTGACCAAGTAGCTGCCTGGCATAGTTGCAATGCCGAGACCCCCCGGGCAGCCGCCCAGGACGAGCCCACTTTTCTAGTAGAATGGACCTTTACCGATTCCGGCAACGGCAATCCAGCCGTGGAATGAGCATGCTGAATCGTATTACAGATCCAGCGTTCAATGGTCTGCTTGGAAGCAGGACACCCAATCTTGCTGGGAGCATACAGGACAAACAGAGCCTCTGTTTTCCTAATCTGAGCTGTTCTGGCAACATAAAGCTTCAAAGCTCTGTCCACATCCAGAGATTTTGACTCAGCGAAGGCGTCATTAGCCACAGGCACCACAATAAGTTGGTTCATGTGGAAAGAGGAAACCACCTTCGGTAGAAATTGCTGATGTGTCCTCAATTCAGCTCTATCTTCGTGGAAGATCATATAAGGGCTCTTGTGAGACAAGGCCGCTAATTTAGACACCCGCCTTGCAGATGCCAAGGCCAACAGGATGACCATTTTCCAAGTGAGGAATTTCAACTCCACCTTCTGCAAAGGTTCAAACCAATGTGATTGAAGGAACTGCAACACCACATTAAGATCCCAAGGTGCCACTGGAGGCACAAATGGAGATTGGATGTGCAACACACCTTTCACGAAAGTCTGAACTTCTGGAAGAAAGGCCAATTGTTTCTGAAAGAAAACCGATAAGGCTGAAATCTGTACCTTAATTGAGCCCAATTTTAGGCCCGAAACCACACCTGCCTGTAGAAAATTGAGAAAACGTCCTAGCTGAAACTCTTCCGTAGGAGCCTTCTTGGATTCACACCAAGAAACACATTTTCTCCAAATACGGTGGTAATGTTTACACGTTACCCCTTTTCTGGCCTGAATAAGTGTGGGAATGATTTCACTGGGAATACCCTTACGGGCTAGGATTTTGCGCTCAACCACCATGCCGTCAAACGTAGCCGCGGTAATTCCTGATACACGCACGGCCCCTGTTGTAACAGGTCCTCGCTCAGAGGAAAAAGGCCAGGGATCTCCTATAAGTAACTCCTGAAGATCTGGATACCAAGCCCTCCTTGGCCAGTCTGGGACAATAAGGATCGCCCGAACCTTTGTTCTTCTTATGATCTTTAGAACTTTTGGAATGAGGGGAAGTGGAGGGAATACATACACCGACTGAAACACCCACGGTGTCACCAGTGCATCCACTACAATTGCTTGAGGGTCCCTTGACCTGGAACAATATCTCTGAAGCTTCTTGTTGAGACGAGATGCCATCATGTCTACTTGAGGAACTCCCCAAGAACTTGTCACCTCTGCGAAGACTACTTGGTGGAGGGCCCACTCTCCTGGATGGAGATCGTGTCTGCTGAGGAAGTCTGCTTCCCAGTTGTCCACTCCTGGAATGACGATCGCTGACAGAGCGCTTGTAATGTTTTTCCGCCCAGCGGATAATCCTTGTGGCTTCTGCCATCGCCGCTCTGCTTTTCGTTCCTCCCCGACGGTTTATGTACGCTACTGCTGTTACATTGTCCGACTGGATCAGTACTCGAAGATGATGTTCCGTTTGCAGAAGGCCGTTGTAAATGGCCCTTAACTCCAGAACGTTTATGTGGAGACAAATTTCCTGACTTGACCATCTTCCTTGGGAGTTTTCTCCCAGCGTGTCTGCCCGCCAGCCTCGGAGACTTGCATCCGTGGTTACCAGGATCCAGTCCTGGATCCCGAACCTGCGCCCCTCCAGGAGGTGAGAGCTGTGCAGCCACCACAGGAGTGAGATTCTGGTCCTGGAAGATAGGATTATTTTCCGGTGCATGTACAGGTGAGACCCGGACCACTTCTCCAACAGGTCCCACTGAAACACTCTGGCATGGAACCTGCCAAATTGAATGGCCTCGTAGGCCGCAACCATCTTCCCCAGCAACCAAATGCACTGATGGATTGACACTCTTGCTGGTTTCAGAATTTGTTTGACCAGACACTGAAGTTCCAGAGCCTTTTCCACTGGAAGAAAGACTCTCTGTAGTTCTGTGTCCAATATCATTCCCAAAAACGACAACCGCGTCGTCTGAATCAACTGTGATTTTGGCAAGTTTAGGAGCCAACCATGTTGCTGAAGAACCTCCAGGGAGAGTGCAACGTTTTGCACCAACTGGTCCCTGGATCTCGCCTTTATCAGGAGATCGTCCAAGTATGGGATAATCGGGACTCCTTGCTTGCGAAGGAGAACCATCATCTCCGCCATCACTTTGGTGAAAATCCTCGGAGCCGTGGACAGACCAAACGGCAACATCTGAAATTGGTAATGACAATCCTGAATTGCAAATCTCAGGTAAGCCTGATGCGGAGGATATATGGGAACATGCAAGTAGGCATCTTTTATGTCCACCGACACCATAAAATCCCCTTCCTCCCGACTGGAGATCACTGCTCGGAGACGCTCCATTTTGAATTTGAATTTCTTTAGGTAGAAATTTAGGGATTTCAGGTTTAGGATTGGTCTGACCAAGCCGTCCGGCTTCGGGACCACAAACAGGCTCGAATAAAAGCCTTCTCCCTGTTGTGACTGGGGAACCCTGACGATAACTTGATTATGACACAACTTTTGTATTGCGTCGCAAACTACCTCCCTGTCCGGAAGAGAAGCTGGTAAGGCCGATTTGAAAAAAAGGCGAGGGGGAACGTCTTGAAACTCCAGTTTGTACCCTTGGGATACTATTTGTAAAACCCATGGGTCCAGGTCCGAACGAACCCAGAACTGACTGAAGAGTTTGAGACGTGCCCCCACCGGTGCGGACTCCCGCATAGGAGCCCCAACATCATGCGGTGGAATTGACAGAAGCCTGGGAGGACTTCTGCTCCTGGGAGCCCGACAAGGCTGGTGATCGTTTACCTCTTCCCCTTCCTCTAGTAGCAAGGAAGGAAGAACCTCGGCCCTTTCTGTACTTATTGGGCCGAAAGGACTGCATCTGATAGTGGTGCGTTTTCTTTTGTTGTGGAGGAACATAAGGCAAAAAGGATGACTTACCCGCGGTAGCCGTAGATACCAAAACATCGAGGCTGTCACCAAACAAGGCCTTACCTTTATATGGTAGAGATTCCATACTTTTCTTGGAATCAGCATCAGCATTCCATAGGTGAATCCACAATGCTCGCCTAGCTGAGACTGCCATGGCATTGGCCTTTGATCCCAAAAGGCCAATATCTCTTGCAGCTTCCTTTAGGTATGCTGCAGCGTCCTTGATATAACCCAGCGTCAAGTGGATGCTATCCCTATCTAGGGTATCTACATCAGAAGACAAGTTGTCTGCCACTTTTCGATAGCACTACTTACTCACGCAGATGCAATGACAGGCCTGAGTAGCGTACCTGTGGTCGCATAAATGGACTTTAACGTAGTTTCTTGTTTACGATCCGCAGGATCCTTAAGGGCTGCCATGTCAGGTGACGGGAGAGCCACCTTTTTAGACAAACGTGACAGGGCCTTATCTACAGTGGGGGGTGACTCCCACTTTTCCCTATCTGCAGAGGGAAACGGATAAACTACCGTAATTCTTTTGGGAATCTGAAACTTTCTTTCAGGACTTTCCCAGGACTTTTTCAAATAGCGTGTTCAGTTCATGAGAGGGAGGAAGCGTTATCTCAGGGTTCCTTTCCTTATACATACAGACCCTTTTATCAGGGACAGTCGGGTCCTCAGTGATATGTAATACCTCTTTAACCGCCACAATCATGTACTGAATGCTTTTTGCCAATTTTGGATCTAATCTGGAATCGCTATAGTCGACACTGGAATCAGAGTCCGTGTCGGTATCAGTGTCTGCCAATTGGGCCAACGTACGTTTTTGTGACCCTGAGGAGACCTGCAATAACATATCTTCCACAGATTTCTTCCATGCCTGGGTCTGAGATTCAGACTTATCCAACCTCTTACTAATAAGAGCCACATTGGCATTCAAGGCGTTCAACATATTTACCCAATCAGGTGTCGGCGGTGCCGACAGGGTCACCCCCGCAGCCGTTTGTGTCCCTAATACAGCCTCCTCCTGGGAAGAGCCTTCAGCCTCAGACATGTCGACACACGTGCAACAATCACCCACAGACACACCGGGCATATAGGGGACAGACCCACAGTAAAGTCTGTCAGAGAGACACAGAGGGGATTTGCCAGCTCACAACCCAGCGCCAAATCAACGGGTCTGAAACCACTAAGAAATTGCCTCAGACCTGTAGCACTTTAACTATCATGGATATTGCACCAATTTATACTGTGATAAAGCTTATAGGGATAGTTCCGCAACAGGTTGTTGATACAGACGTTAACCAAAATAGGTTCTTGGTCTGTGACCGACTTTAAACAAATAATGTACATTCAGTGTATCAATTACCAGTCGGTGGTGCTCCCAGAGTCAGTAGGTTTAAAGCAAAAAAACGAAGAGGAGAAAGACTCTTTGTTGGGGCACTCTTTGTCAAATATTAGACATTTAAAATATAACTTTTAATAATTTTATTAAAAATAAAGTGACACAGTTAGAGATATATTGACAAATAATGATGCATATCAATTATGCTTATCTTAACATATTATTTAACAAATGTAAAAATAATGAACGCCTTGGTGAGAATTATTAGTAATTAATAGATAATTAATTAAGCTGGGAATATGTCTGTCTATAGTGTACGACAGATTATTTTTCTAGTCCCAAAGAGAAAAAAAGGGATACCTTGGTTTAGTTACCTCCGTGTTTATGAGTGCTTCCAATGAAAAGGAGAGTATATGTGATCTGACAGATTAGAATGTTGCCTATGTGGGTTCTTGAACACCTTCTGCTCTATGTTTAGGCAGCCGTGTACCCGGGAAGGCTTTTACTTAATGAATATTGTATTATTCGACTTTTTGCTACAGACAGAAGTCTGAAAGTCTGAATAATTGCTGATTTGGTATGAAAATATACTATTCACACAGGTAGTATAATAAAAATAAATAGAGAGAAAATTAATAAATTGGGTATATAGTGTATATGATAGTTATTGCTAGATTTTATTAGGATACAGGAAAGACAAGGTAAAGAAAAAGATAGAATAATTTGAGGGGGTGTCTTACTTCTGCTGTTCAGCTGGGTTGTTTACTGCACCTGGTGTTCACTGCTGGTCCCCCACACAGTTACTGACCAGGCCTGCCACAGATTTGCTTCCAAGATCGAACGGGATCAGGCGTATCCTGTGGAGTATGGCCGTAATCTGCTGAATGAGAGAGTATGACTACCAAGATGCTTCTGCTGTCCAGATTAGTGGATGAGAGAGCATGAAATTTATAGACTGTATATCAGGAAGAACACATATAAGCTGTATATCAGAAAGAGCATACATCAGAGAGAGCATAAACCAATCATTTGGCTGCTATTGATAATAGAGGACTAAATGCTCTAGGTGCTTGCCAATGTTATCGGCCTATACATGTTAATCACCAAGAGGAGAAATCCTTGCTCCACCTTGCAAAAAGGATATTTTCTGAAAATATGGGTTTTCTAATCCCTAGTGCAAAGCAAACATCTGTGCACTGTTGTTGATAATTTCATATCAGATTATAATGCAAATTAAGCAATAAAGAAAAATGAAAAATGAATAAACAACAAAACAGACACACACTGGTTTGTTATTTGCGAGAAAAAGGCTAAAGTATTATGTAAATTGCTGCTTAGAAAGTAAAGAATAGTATTGTGTTCAGATCACATAGATATATCCATCTCAGTTTTCCTCCTATTGTAATTTGAAGCACATCCAAAAAAAGGGGGTCACTAGATAGATAATGATACTGAAAAATAATATAATAAATCTTACTTTAAATAGCTGCTTTAAGAATAAAGGGTAGTATTGTGTTTAGATCACATAGATATATCCATCATAGTTTAACTCATATTGCAAATTAAAGCACATAAGCCAAGGAGGTCACTCGATAAATAATAGAAAATAATATGGTAAATCTTGTTGCCCTAAATGGGCACTTCCTAGATAGATAATGATAATAGAGAATAATATCTTGTTGCCCTGATTGGGCGCTTACTAAACCGAAGTTAATCTTGGTGATTAACATGTATAGGCCGATAACATTGGCAAGCACCTAGAGCATTTAGTCCTCTATTATCAATAGCAGCCAAATGATTGGTTTATGCTCTCTCTGATGTATGCTCTTTCTGATATACAGCTTATATGTGTTCTTCCTGATATACAGTCTATAAATTTCATGCTCTCTCATCCACTAATCTGGACAGCAGAAGCATCTTGGTAGTCGTACTCTCTCATTCAGCAGATTACGGCCATACTCCACAGGATACGCCTGATCCCGTTCGATCTTGGAAGCAAATCTGTGGCAGGCCTGGTCAGTAACTGTGTGGGGGACCAGCAGTGAGTACCAGGTGCAGTAAACAACCCAGCTGAACAGCAGAAGTAAGACACCCCCTCAAATTATTCTATCTTTTTCTTTACCTTGTCTTTCCTGTATCCTAATAAAATCTAGCAATAACTATCATATACACTATATACCCAATTTATTAATTTTCTCTCTATTTATTTTTATTATACTACCTGTGTGAATAGTATATTTTCATACCAAATCAGCAATTATTCAGACTTTCAGACTTCTGTCTGTAGCAAAAAGTCGAATAATACAATATTCATTAAGTAAAAGCCTTCCCGGGTACACGGCTGCCTAAACATAGAGCAGAAGGTGTTCAAGAACCCACATAGGCAACATTCTAATCTGTCAGATCACATATACTCTCCTTTTCATTGGAAGCACTCAAACACGGAGGTAACTAAACCAAGGTATCCCTTTTTTTCTCTTTGGGACTAGAAAAATAATCTGTCGTACACTATAGACAGACATATTCCCAGCTTAATTAATTATCTATTAATTACTAATAATTCTCACCAAGGCGTTCATTATTTTTACATTTGTTAAATAATTTGTTAAGATAAGCATAATTGATATGCATCATTATTTGTCAATATATCTCTAACTGTGTCACTTTATTTTTAATAAAATTATTAAGTTATATTTTAAATGTCTAATATTTGACAAAGAGTGCCCCAACAAAGAGAGTTTCTCCTCTTCGGTTTTTTTACCAATTTATACTGTGCCTCCCCCCCATTTTGCACCCCTGATACTTGTCAGTGTGAGGAGGACCAGCGTCTCTGCAGCTTGCGGAGAGGAAATGGCGCCGTGAGGAGGAAGCTCCACCCCCTTAATGGCGCACTTCTGTCCCGCTTTTTTAATTATACTGGCGGGGGTTAGGACAGTGCCTTGGCACTAGTGTCCCCTCTTGCCAGTGGTAGATTGAGGATTTTTTTTAGCTGCCCAGGGCGCCGGCGCCCCCCCGCCACTTGCACCCTGTAGTGCTGTGTGTGGGAGCTTGGCGAGCAGCATCCGTTCGCTGCGCGGTACCTCAGAAAATGTCGTCACTGAAGAAGTAGTCTTCTTTTCTTCTGTTACTCACCTGTCTTCTGGCTCTGAAAGGGGGTGATGGCCGGCTGCGGGAGTGAGCATCTAGGCGTACCCAGCGATCAGCACCCTCAGGAGCTAATGGTGTCCTCTAGCCAGAAGCAGAGCCATTGAACTCACTAGAAGGTGGTCATACTTCTCTCCCCTAAGTCTCACGAAGCAGGGAGACTGTTGCCAGCAGCCTCCCTGAACATAAAAAACCTAACAAAAGTATTTTTCAGAGAAACTCAGTAGAGCTCCCCTGTAGTGCGTCCAGTCTCACTAGGCACAATTCTAAAACTGGAGTCTGGAGGAGGGACATAGAGGGAGGAGCCAGTTCACACCCTTTGAAAGTCTTAAAGTGCCCATGTCTCCTGCGGATCCCGTCTATACCCCATGGAGACCCCAGCATCCTCTAGGACGTATGACAAATCATAACACATCCCAGTGGCAGAACCTGTGCAGTACAAGGTCCTGACTGAGCACGGTGGTTGCACAGTGGGCCTAATTCAGATGTGGACAGAGGTGCAGCTTGCGCCCCAAGGTACAGATAACCGTTACTTTTGCGCACATGCGTGAACTGGTCCTACAACACAAGATGCAGTCAAGCATCAACCTGTCAGTGACTGACAGTCTGATGCCATTTGGGATGGAGGGGGGTTCCTGGCCTATGCGATGGGCGGTTATGGATACTGCTAGCCACCTGATGGGGGGTGAGTGATCCAATGCTGCATCCTAGGACACTGGTGGGCTCAATGTTGCAGCAGGATGCGTCTGCTTGTAATAGACCCCTCCTGCTGCATCACCATATAGAGCTATCACTGCTGCTAACTCCAACCACATCTCATTCAGGCCCAGTATGCAGTCATTATGGTGACATGGACACAATGTCAACAGTTTACTTTTTAATGTTAGGGTTAGGCTGTGATTAAGGGTTAGAACTGTAATCACCTGAACAGGCTATGTCGACATGAAGACTGTCAACATAAAGTCAATGATGACATTTTGTACCACATCCTATTGCACATATGTCCTTCTAATACCATGTTCTTGCACAATAGATAATCTCGTATAACCTATGTGAGGTAATCTGCAATCCTACATTTTCCATTTTGCAAGATCAAAATATCTGAATGTCTGGCCAGCTGTACACACTGCCACATCCCCCAATCTGTGCAATGATCCATATATATTTCCAGACCTATACCTTCAGAACATCAAATTAGTTAAGAAAAAAATGAATATTCATGTTATTCAAGGATAGAATTTGTACTAAGTCTACAGATGCAGCTGACAGCAACAAAGAACAAATTCGGGGAGTTAGCATTAATGTCTGCTGAAAATAAACAATGTAACTTTAGTTCTCTTGTTATTCAATGCTAGACATGCCAATTAAAATATTAGATCCAAGCCCTAACAGCTGTGGCAGGATTCAGTGTCTGAATAATATTGCGTTACTACAATGTAGGTAAAAAGATAAATAAATAAAGCACAACCAATAAAAGTAGCAGTGTCAAAATGTTGCTAGTGCATGGTGAGGTTGGAGTGAGACCTCCCTGTAGGTTACCTCCTGCTCTGCGTGCGATATCGCATATATCACTTTGTATGTAAATAAGGGTTTTATCATATTGTCAATTATCGAGTAAAATACAACATATAGTTAACAGGGTGAACACATCTATTGAAGCCTGCCAGAGAGACAGTGGAGGAGTGGTCTTACCTTCATATGGATGCACCATCATTTCTTCTATTTGAGTTGAATCATCTGGATGCAGCTGAAGAGAAACGTCTCCGACAGCTCCCACCAACTCGCTAAAGAAATCTGCTACCTCTGAGCATCCCTGGAGCAAAATGTACCGGTCCTGGCGGTTGGTGAAGTAAGAGTCACTCAGGTTCGCCCTAGAAACCAAGTTCATTAAAACAATGAGAAGGAGAAAATAAAGCTACTAAATAAGCAAGGAACAATCATCAAAACAATAGTCTTTATTTTTCAGTCTGGGTGTGGATTAAAAGATTGACAATAAACAGATCAACACCATATGGTTGCCACGTACAGGTTGAGTATCCCTTATCCAAAATGCTTGGGACCAGAGGTATTTTGGATATGGGATTTTTCCGTATTTTGGAATAATTGCATACCATAATGAGATATCATGGTGATGGGACCTAAATCTAAGCACAGAATGCATTTATGTTACATATACACCTCATACACACAGCATGAAGGTAATTTTAGCCAATATTTTTTATAACTTTGTGCATTAAACAAAGTGTGTCTACATTCACACAATTCATTTATGTTTCATATACACCTTATATACACAGCCTGAAGGTTATTTAATACAATATTATTAATAACTTTGTGTATTAAACAAAGTTTGTGTACATTCACACAATTCATTTATGTTTCATATACACCTTATATACACAGCCTGAAGGTTATTTAATACAATATTATTAATAACTTTGTGTATTAAACAAAGTTTGTGTACATTGAGCCATCAAAAAACAAAGGTTTCACTATCTCACTCTCACTCAAAAAAGTCCGTATTTCGGAATATTCCGTATTTCGGAATATTTGGATATGGGATACTCAACCTGTATTAGCTCAACAAGATCAAAAGGTAGACTGTACCAAAGGTTGAAAGCGTCAAAAGGTCGACACACAAATCCTTTCTATTTTGGGTGTCATTTTGTATGTTTAACCATGTGTGACCCTAATTAGTGGAAAATGTACCCACGTGGGCGCGTTTCACTCATAACGCTTCAGGGAAGGTGGCTCGTTCTGCCACTGCTGCGCTCACCACAGGCTACTGATCCTAATCATAAGCCACATGGATAGTAACTCAAGCCACAGTTTAAATAAAAAACGCCAACATGTGTCGATCATTGTCATGTTGACCTTTTGAACCTGTCAATCTTAAGCACTTTTAAATGTCGACCTTTTGTACCTGTTGACCTGATGCACTGTCACCCTATCATCCGAAACCCCTTCAGCCTAACAGCAACATATCACTCAAAGTGACACCGTGGACAGCATTCTCACATAGCGGCTGCCACTGTTGTGTCTAGGTGAACTGTAAGTACAAAGCCAATGTAATGGTTAGCATTACTGCCTCACAGCACTGAGGTCATGGGTTTGATTTCACCATGGCCCTAATTGTGAGGAGTTTGTATATTCTCTTTTGTGTGGGTTTCCTCCGGGTGCTCCGGTTCCCTCCCACAATCCAAAAATATACTGGACGGTTAATTGGCTCCCCCCAAAAAAAATTAACACTAGTGTGTGCGTGTACATGTGGTAGGGAATATATATTGTAAGCTCCACTGGGGCAGGAACAGATGTGAATGGCCAAATATTCTGTAAAGCACTGCAGAATATGTGTGCGTGATATGTATTCCACAATTACTGTAATGTATGATTATATTTAACCATTCTGCTCCGCAGGAAGTCTGTCTTCCCTGAGCCTGCCTTACCACAAGTGTACCACCCGTAGTCAGTGAATTGTTTTGCTGAAAGTAACAAAATAGTGACCGTCATTAATTAACGCTTTACAACTTAGAAGGAATTATAGTACCATGAAACAAGAAGGGTCTACGATAAGGAGAGTGGTCCACTCTTTCCATTGTTCATTCTTCCATTAATAATAAAGAGTTTCCTGAGAGGATCAATGCTGAGCACTTTCTCAAAACAGTCAAAGATTAGCTACAGAGCCCGACAATTTTGCAATAGAGATGGAGGACTAACCTGGACAGAATGCTTTTCCTGTGTCAGACCACACCTGCACTGATGAAGAGACACAGATACAGAAGATCTGATGGGAGTTTCATTAGGTAAAACTATTGCCTGGTTACACTTTGACAAACTGACTAGTTTGGAAGAACACAACAAGGTGAACTAGCATGATCGGCAGGAGTTTTGGCAGCGCTAGATTGGGCTGCATCATTATCAAGAACGTTTCCACTTTGCTGGCAAGTGCGGGGATCTAATCTTATTAAGTAACTATAGCAGTATGAACAGGTCACACAAAAGCTGACAATTCTCAAATTTACGTTACAGGTAGGCTGAAACAGACATATATTAAAATATATAATTTGGGTGAAGATGCTCTATACTTAAGTTTCAATTTGACAGGAAAGTAAAATTAACACTGAACAGCATAGAATACCTTCCTGCTTCATATGTGAAAATGTTAAGTAGGAGTCAATTAGACTCCGTTGACACGGAGGCCGATTCAGAGGTGGACCCAATGCTGATGTTTCCGCAGATAAGAGACTTTTTTGCTGTACTGCACATGTATCAGAGTCGAACTGCACATACGTCAATCGATCAGTGAAGCAGGCACACTGAGAATTTATTAACAAAGTGAGCAACAGGTAGTGAGCATTTGTGGGAGCTAACGGAGGAGGCGTGCTGTGACCATTTCGGCGGCATGTCTTAAGCAATTTTAAAGGATTCGACGACTTGGTTGCGATGGACATTCTGGGTTGCTCAGAAGTCCGATGGTGTGTCTTTGGACCTAATTCAGATCTGATTGCAGCAGCACATTTGTTAGCAAATGGGAATAAACATGTGCATTACAGGGGGGCAGATATAACATGTGCAGAGAGAGTTAGATTTGGGTGTGGTGTGTTCAAACTGAACTCTAAATTGAAAAAGATAAAAACAATTCAGCGCTAATAACTGGTTAGATATATAAAATAAGAAATTTATTTAGAACATAAACCATCAATTTCGTGCACATTAGCATATAATTACTGTTGCAACAGATAAAAATTGATAAAAAATACCAAGATTAAAAATAGGGCAAAAATCAACACTGCTGAATTTTGTGAAAATTTCTTGAAATGCTGGGTATATTGCAAGAAGCCTTATCCTCTGGAAATTTTGTACGGTGTTACCAGTTCACTGTATTGAGTCCTCCAATAGGTTAGCACTCCTTGGAAATCCAGGGTGATAAGACTGGGACTTTCAAACTGCGAGATCTGCCTGTAATCCATCTACTGGGAACGGTGACCCCTTTGGGGCAATTTCTGGGAAGGTAACAACATCAGGACCTTGCTACGGTTCATTCCCTCTACCAGTACCAGCACGGGACAAGCAAACCAGTGAGAGGATCTCCATTTCCAAGGAGTGCTAACCTATTGGAGGACTCAATACAGTGAACTGGTAACACCGTACAAAATTTCCCTAGGATAAGGCTTCTTGCAATATACCCAGCATTTCAAGAAATTTTCAAAAAATTCAGCAGTGTTGATTTTGCCCTATTTTTAATCTTGGTATTTTTTATCAATTTTTATCTGTTGCAACAGTAATTATATGCTAATGTGAATGAAATTGATGGTTTATGTTCTAAATAAATTTCTTATTTTATATATCTAACCAGTTATTAGCGCTGAATTGTTTTTATCTTTTTCTGTTTCTAATAAGGGTCTAACTAGCCCTTTTATTCAGCAGCTTGAGGATCCACAACAATTGTCAGCGCCATCCTACCTTGGTAGTTTTTCTCACACATAAACTCTAAATTGCAGTGTAAAAATAAAGCATCCAGTATTTACCCTGCACAGAAACAAAATAACCCACCCAAATATCTCTCTCTCTCCACGTTATACCTGTCCCTCCTGCAGTGCACATGGTTTTGCCCATTAGCTAAGAAATTCGCTGCTGCGATCACATCTGAATTAGGCCCTTTGTACACAAGCAGCGGAAAAGAGACACCGCCAATGCACATTTATGTACAGACAACCATGGCTGCGGCTATAGCATATTTTCGCAAATACGCTGTGCATGGGATTGCAACAGTGACATCAGTTCCGCTCCGATCTCTGAATCAGGTCCATACTCCCTAACTGGTACTGAAAGATGAGACAACAAAGAAACTTTATTATAATCTTTATGGAAATAAAGTATGTATGCCAATAAAGAGAAATGTAGAAGTACGTACTGGAGACATGGATTTTGTGTGAGCCAATGAAAGTTAAGGGATATAAGTATAAATAAAAAATAAGATTTTACTCACCGGTAAATCTATTTCTCGTAGTCCGTAGTGGATGCTGGGGACTCTGTAAGGACCATGGGGAATAGCGGCTCCGCAGGAGACTGGGCACAGCTAAGAAAGATTTAGGACTACCTGGTGTGCACTGGCTCCTCCCACTATGACCCTCCTCCAGACTTCAGTAAGGATACTGTGCCCAGAAGAGCTGACACAATAAGGAAGGATTTTGAATCCCGGGTAAGACTCATACCAGCCACACCGTATAACTCGTGATAATATACCCAGTTAACAGTATGAACACAACAGAGCCTCTCAAAAGATGACTCAACAATAACCCTTGTAGTTAACAATAACTATATACAAGTATTGCAGACAGTCCGCACTTGGGACGGGCGCCCAGCATCCACTACGGACTACGAGAAATAGATTTACCGGTGAGTAAAATCTTATTTTCTCTGACGTCCTAGTGGATGCTGGGGACTCCGTAAGGACCATGGGGATTATACCAAAGCTCCCAAACGGGCGGGAGAGTGCGGATGACTCTGCAGCACCGAATGAGAGAACTCAAGATCCTCCTCAGCCAGGGTATCAAATTTGTAGAATTTTGCAAACGTGTTTGCCCCTGACCAAGTAGCAGCTCGGCAAAGTTGTAAAGCCGAGACCCCTCGGGCAGCCGCCCAAGAAGAACCCACTTTCCTCGTGGAATGGGCTTTTACAGATTTAGGCTGCGGCAGGCCAGCCACAGAATGCGCAAGCTGAATTGTGCTACAAATCCAGCGAGCAATAGTCTGCTTTGAAGCAGGAGCACCCATCTTGTTTGGTGCATACAGGATAAATAGCGAGTCAGTCTTCCCGACTCCAGCCGTCCTGGAAACATAAATTTTCAAGGCCCTGACTACGTCCAGTAACTTGGAATCCTCCAAGTCCCTAGTAGCCGCAGGCACCACGATAGGTTGGTTCAAGTGAAAAGCTGATACCACCTTAGGAAGAAACTGGGGACGAGTCCTCAATTCTGCCCTATCCATATGGAAAATCAAATAGGGGCTTTTACATGACAAAGCCGCCAATTCTGACACACGCCTTGCCGAAGCCAAGGCCAAAAGCATGACCACTTTCCACGTGAGATATTTTAAATCCACGGTTTTGAGTGTCTCAAACCAATGTGACTTTAGGAAACCCAACACCACGTTGAGGTCCCACGGTGCCACTGGAGGCTGAATATGCAGCACTCCCTTGACAAATGTCTGAACTTCAGGCAGTGAAGCCAGTTCTTTTTGGAAGAAAATCGACAGAGCCGAAATCTGGACCTTAATGGAACCCAGTTTTAGGCCCATAGTCACCCCTGACTGTAGGAAGTGCAGAAATCGACCTAGCTGGAATTCCTCCGTTGGGGCCTTCCTGGCCTCACACCACGCAACATATTTTCGCCATATGCGGTGATAATGTTGTACGGTTACATCTTTTCTAGCTTTAATAAGCGTAGGAATGACTTCCTCCGGAATACCCTTTTCTTTTAGGATCCGGTGTTCAACCGCCATGCCGTCAAACGCAGCCGCGGTAAGTCTTGGAACAGACAGGGCCCCTGCAGCAGCAGGTCCTGTCTGAGCGGCAGAGGCCATGGGTCCTCTGAGATCATTTCTTGAAGTTCCGGGTACCAAGCTCGTCTTGGCCAATCCGGAACAATGAGTATAGTTCTTACTCCTCTTCTCCTTATTATCCTCAGTACCTTGGGTATGAGAGGAAGAGGAGGGAACACATAAACCGACCGGTACACCCACGGTGTCACTAGAGCGTCCACAGCTATCGCCTGAGGGTCTCTTGACCTGGCGCAATATTTTTCTAGCTTTTTGTTTAAGCGGGACGCCATCATGTCCACCTGTGGCTTTTCCCAACGGTTTACAATCAGTTGGAAGACTTCTGGATGAAGTCCCCACTCTCCCGGGTGGAGGTCGTACCTGCTGAGGAAGTCTGCTTCCCAGTTGTCCACTCCCGGAATGAACACTGCTGACAGTGCTAACACGTGATTTTCCGCCCATCGGAGAATCCTTGTGGCTTCTGCCATCGCCGTCCTGCTTCTTGTGCCGCCCTGTCGATTTACATGGGCGACAGCCGTGATGTTGTCTGACTGGATCAGAACCGGCTGGTTTTGAAGCAGGGGCTTTGCTTGACTTAGGGCATTGTAAATGGCCCTCAGTTCCAGAACATGTATGTGTAGGGAAGTCTCCTGACTTGACCAAAGTCCTTGGAAGTTTCTTCCCCGTGTGACTTCCCCCCAGCCCCGAAGGCTGGCATCCGTTGTCACCAGGACCCAGTCCTGTATGCCGAATCTGCGGCCCTCTCTGAGATGAGCACTCTGCAGCCACCACAGCAGAGACACCCTGGTCCTTGGAGACAGGGTTATCAACCGATGCATTTGAAGATGCGATCCGGACCATTGGTCCAACAGGTCCCACTGAAAGGTTCTGGCATGGAACCTGCCGAATGGAATCGCTTCGTAGGAAGCTACCATCTTTCCCAGTACTCGCGTGCAATGATGCACCGACACCTGTTTTTGTTTCAGGAGGCCTCTCACTAGAGACGACAGCTCCTTGGCTTTCTCCTCTGGGAGAAACACTTTTTTCTAGACTGTGTCCAGAATCATCCCCAGGAACAGTAGACGTGTCGCCGGAACCAGCTGAGACTTTGGAATCCAACCGTGCTGGTGTAGCATCTCCTGAGATAATGCTACGCCGACCAACAACTGCTCTCTGGACCGTGCCCTTATCAGGAGATCGTCCAAGTATGGGACAATTAAAACTCCCTTTTTCCGAAGGAGTATCATCATTTCGGCCATTACCTTGGTAAATACCCTCGGTGCCGTGGACAGTCCGAACGGCAACGTCTGGAATAGGTAATGACAATCCTGTACCACAAATCTGAGGTACTCCTGGTGAGGATGGTAAATGGGGACATGCAGGTAAGCATCCTTGATGTCCAGAGATACCATGTAATCTCCCTCTTCCAGGCTTGCAATAACCGCCCTGAGCGATTCCATCTTGAACTTGAATTTTCTTAAATATGTGTTCAAGGATTTCAAATTTAAAATGGGTCTCACCGAACCGTCCGGTTTCGGTACCACAAACATTGTGGAATAGTAACCCCGTCCTTGTTGAAGTAGGGGCACCTTGACTATCACCTGCTGGGAATACAGCTTGTGAATTGCCTCTAACACAGCCTCCCTTTCTGAAGGAGTCGTTGGCAAGGCAGATTTGAGGAAACGGCGGGGGGGGGGGGGGGGGAATGTCTCGAATTCCAGCCTGTACCCCTGAGATACCACTTGAAGGATCCAGGGATCTACCTGTGAGCGAGCCCACTGATTGCTGAAGTTTTTGAGACGGCCCCCCACCGTACCTGGCTACGCCTGCTGAGCCCCAGCATCATGCGGCGGACTTAGCAGAAGAAGCGGGGGAGGACTTTTGTTCCTGGGAAGTGGCTGTATGCTGCAGCTTTTTTTTCCCCTACCTCTGCCTCTGGGCAGAAAGGACGCGCCTCTACCCAGTCTGCTCTTTTGGGGGCGAAAGGACTGCACCTGATAATACGGCGCTCTCTTTGGTTGTGAGGGGACATGTGGCAAAAACGCTGACTTCCCAGCTGTTGCTGTGGACACTAAGTCTGAAAGACCATCCCCGAACAACTCCTCACCCTTATAAGGCAAAACTTCCATGTGCCTTTTGGAATCTGCATCACCTGTCCACTGCCGGGTCCATAACCCTCTCCTGGCACAAATGGACAGTGCACTTATTTTTGATGCCAGCCGGCAAATATCCCTCTGTGCATCTCTTATGTAAAAGACAGCGTCTTTAATATGCTCTACGTTTAGCAATATAGTGTCCCTGTCTAGGGTGTCAATGTTTTCTGACAGGGAGTCTGACCATGCAGCTGCAGCACTACACATCCATGCTGAGGCAATAGCTGGTCTCAGTATAATACCAGTGTGTGTATATATAGCTTTTTGGAGAGCCTCCTGCTTTCTGTCAGCAGGTTCCTTTAGGGCGGCCGTATCCTGGGACGGCAGTGCCACCTTTTTTGATAAGCGCGTAAGTGCTTTATCCACCCTAGGGGGTGTTTCCCAACGTGACCTATCCTCTGGCGGGAAAGGGTACGCCATTAGTAATTTTTTTGAAATTACAAATTTTTTATCGGGGGAAGCCCACGCTAGTTCACACACTTCATTCAATTCTTCAGAAGGGGGAAAAACTACTGGTAGTTTTTTCTCCCCAAACATAATACCCTTTTTTGTGGTACCTGGGGTCACCTCAGAAATGTGTAAAACCTTTTTCATTGCCTCAATCATATAACGAGTGGCCCTATTGGACATTACATTAGTCTCTTCGTCGTCGACGACACTGGTATCAGTATCCGTGTCGACATCTGTGTCTGCCATCTGTGGTAGCGGGCGTTTTAGAGCCCCTGATGACTTTTGAGACGTCTGGGCAGGCACGGGCTGAGAAGCCGGCTGCCCCGCATTTGGCATGTCGTCAAATTTTTTATGTAAGGAGTAGACACTTTCGCGTAATTCCTTCCACAAGTCCATCCACTCCGGTGTCTGCCCCGCAGGGGGTGACAACACATTTATAGGCACCTGCTCCTCCTCCACATAAGTCTCCTCATCAAACATGTCGACACAGCCGTACCGACACACCGCACACACACAGGGAATGCTCTGACAGAAGACAGGACCCCACAAAGCCCTTTGGGGAGACAGAGAGAGAGTATGCCAGCACACACCAGAGCGCTATATAAATCAGGGATTAACTAAATTATATCCCCTTATAGCTGCTATATGTATATTGCGCCTAAATTTAGTGCCCCCCCTCTCTTTTTTACCCTTTTCTGTAGTGTAGACTGCAGGGGAGAGCCAGGGAGCTTCCTTCCAGCGGAGCTGTGAGGGAGAAATGGCGCCAGTGTGCTGAGGGAGACAGCTCCGCCCCTTTTTCGGCTGACTTTTCTCCCGCTTTTTTATGGATTCTGGCAGGGGTATTTATCACATATATAGCCTCTGGGGCTATATATTGTGATATATTTGCCAGCCAAGGTGTATTTATTGCTTCTCAGGGCGCCCCCCCCCTGCGCCCTGCACCCTCAGTGACCGGAGTGTGAAGTGTGTATGAGGAGCAATGGCGCACAGCTGCAGTGCTGTGCGCTACGTTGGTGAAGACTGATGTCTTCTGCCGCCGATTTTCCGGATTCTTCTTGCTTCTGGCTCTGTAAGGGGGCCGGCGGCGCGGCTCCGGGACCGAACACCAATGGCCGGTTCCATGCAGTCGATCCCTCTGGAGCTAATGGTGTCCAGTAGCCTAAGAAGCCCAAGCTACCACCAGTTAGGTAGGTTCGCTTCTTCTCCCCTTAGTCCCTCGCTGCAGTGAGTCTGTTGCCAGCAGATCTCACTGTAAAATAACAAACCTAAAATATACTTTCTCTCTAGGAGCTCAGGAGAGCCCCTAGTGTGCATCCAGCTCAGCCGGGCACAGGATTCTAACTGAAGTCTAGAGGAGGGTCATAGTGGGAGGAGCCAGTGCACACCAGGTAGTCCTAAATCTTTCTTAGCTGTGCCCAGTCTCCTGCGGAGCCGCTATTCCCCATGGTCCTTACGGAGTCCCCAGCATCCACTAGGACGTCAGAGAAATAAAAAATGATTGGTGCACAAACGTATATTAATGTTCCATGATGTGAAACGAGAGTACAAACCAATCACATCAGACATGACTTCAGAACATACTTTTTTAGCTGTCATTAATATTGCCATTTCCTATCCAGTTCCTAATGCTGGACACAGACTGCTTCTTGGGCTGCACCCAACCTATGAAATGTCACACATTTGAGAGGTCACTGAATGCTCACATCTTCAGGGAAAGTAAGATCAATTCCTGAATCCACTTTCTTCATGACCCTAAAATTATTCTGCACGACTACCACCTCCGCTGACAGATCACTCAAAACTTCTATGTATTCTCTTTCCAGCAATGCGGTGTGACTGAATCGTGCAGTCCTATTGAGCACTTTTCTCTCATTGCCATTTAGCAAGACCTCAAACTGGGCGTCAAATGCATATTTTCCAACAGATTGTAGTTTTGCAAGGATGGCGCTCTAACCTGTTAATATACAGTTTGTGTCCAACTGCAAAGTGCTGGTGCTATAACAATGTTAATATAATTGTAGGAAAATCACAAGTATTTATTTTTAATGCAGAAAGGAAATATAAAAAAAACCAATAGACACAGCCTCATGTAATAGCATGGCATCCTTACCCACTAAGTATGACATTGTCATCAAACAGATAGACCTTCATGTGCTGCAGGCCAATGGTTTCATTGAATCTCTCGGGTGCAAGCATACGCAGGAGTCCCCGCAGGTTTGGCGTGTGGAAGAGAGATACGCGCACACGTTCTGGGTATCTGCGCAGCAAAGGCAGCAACATAGTGCGGGAATTCTTTGTACCTGTGGCAGAAGGGAAATAAATTGTGTAAATGTTATTCAGGGGTATAAAACAAAACACTCTAAAGTCAACAAGATGATTTAAATAGGGTGCTCAGATTTTCAGAACAAAAATGACATGCACACTTTTCACAGGCCATGTGCCACCATCCTCTTCTGTGATTAGAGAGTATCCCAGTGATTACCATCTGATTGCCTGTTATCACATCAGAGGGGAGGTGTCATAACCTGTTCCAGGGGCCATCACTGACCCCGGGATCCTCTGGTGAAGTCCAGCAGGATAGAAACTTGTAGGTCAGACGAGCCTGAGCTGTGCAGCGTCTCCTCTATGCAATCCACCTGAAGAGAGGAATGAAAAGTAGATTATTGGAATAGAGCAACACCTAACCAAGCCAACACTGTAATGGGAAACCCATTTTATCTGATATGAGCTAAAAGCAGATCTTCACACTGTACAAAGCGACTCTTCCATACATATAAAAGAAGACGAGGATAACAGCAATGAGTGCTCAGTTCAGAGTAAAGCTGGGTACACATCTATACAATTGTTGGCCTGTTCTCCCGATATCGCGTGAATGGGTGTTGATAGGTGTGTATGCAGCGCCAATGCAGGTGCGTTAGTTGATAGACAACTTCTAATGCCCCTTTAATGGTTGGGACCAGGAGGTTGCATCTTATGTGCTGCACATGGAACCTCCTGATCCCCAGAGAGGAGCCGCAAACCCCCTGCTGTTGCCCCTACCTCACAAGATGTCTCAGGGGGTTACAGCTGGATACACACAGAGCCCGGCTTATCAGGAGCGTTTAGCCAATCAGCGGGATCGAACAAGTGTGTATCCAGCTTTACCATCAAATCAAATACAAAACAGAATATTGCCATTTTAAACGATCCACAACACAAAAATTAGTGACATCCTAAAAGACACTCACCAGCTCTTGTTCCAGGGGGCCTGTGCCAAGGTACAGTGATGCCAGGATGATTCGCTTCTTGGCAATTTTCACCTGTGTCTAGAATGTATAAGAAAAGACAAAAACAAAAAAGGGGGGGAACAAGAGATTGTTACTGTTACTCAAGTCTGATAATTATATATGATTTGCTGTTCTATTAAGCAAAAGTTTCCATCCATAATAGCAGTCGTCAAAATTGCTCCGTCACCAAAATTGTCTCATCCCTTCAGTTTTCATAGCTTTACAGATTACATTTATTTTAATAGTCATGGGCAATTTCCTTACAGCAACTCCTTCATTATGCTAAAAAAGCTTGCGTTGGGAGTTGCTTAAACATAACAAATGCTGGCCGCCGGGAGCCCGGCCGCCGGCATAACTACTACACCCCAAATGGGTGGTCTTCAGTTTGCCGGCTGTCGGGATCCCGGCACACAGTATTCCGGCGCCGGAATCCCGACAGCCGGCATACAGACACCTTTTCTCCCTCTTGGGGGTCCACTACCCCCCTGGAGGGAGAATAGATAGTGTGGCGAGCGCAGCAAGCCCGCAAGGGGCACATTTGCGTTTGCCCAGCTGTCGGTATGCCAACTGCTGTATGCTGGCCGCCGGGAGCCCAGCTGCCGGAATACCCTACTACACCCCAAATGGGTGGTCTTCATAACAAATGATAGTGTGCATTAGTGAGCCTGAGATTCCAGGGCTGTGCTGCCAAACGAGTTGCTCGCTGACAAGTCTACTAGAACTGCGAGAGTTACCAGCATTTGTTTGACCTATATTATTGCTACAATTGTTTCTTTATTGCAGGGTTCTTAAAGAACACCTGGGGGGGAAAAGCCTCAATTAATGCATATAAATGACCCTAATTATTTATAACCACACTTTCACTGACCGCTTACTTTCATGACTTGGTAGAACTCGGAGGGAGTGGAAAGAATCTTCACTTTTGTACTTGATATTCCAAACTCTGGAACCAGGTTCCCCACCCATTGGAATCTGTGCGTGCCCCTGCATACATAACCAAAAGGAGGACACTGGGCAGGGGCTGGCGGGACTGTAGGAGCCACAAGTGGAGCCAAAAGAAACACAGGGGTCCTAGAGAAATGAAAATATTTATAATGCTTAGTATGCAAAATGAACTTACTAGAAGTATTTAAAAAAAGATTTTAAGTAATGGTTTCATTTTGTTTTCATTGGTTGCCATCCGCAGACTTGGAAAAGGCTATTACTCATCTCAGAGTCTGTCCTGCAGCATGAAGAAACACAGATGTTGTCAGTTCTCTTCCAACA
The DNA here is from genome assembly GCF_028390025.1 of Pseudophryne corroboree. Lineage (NCBI taxonomy): Eukaryota > Metazoa > Chordata > Amphibia > Anura > Myobatrachidae > Pseudophryne > Pseudophryne corroboree. The sequence continues at coordinate 566,881,777 of NC_086446.1, read as the reverse complement.
GCCTCTGTTAGACTGCACATGTGTGCAGAAATATAGATAGCCAATCAATATTGAGGGGTATCCAATTAGGTGCGATGAAACAATCAGGGCTAAAAACAGCTACTTGCGATTTTTCCCCGATGTTTCAAAACTAATTTTTTACAGGCTGTCCAAATACTTTTTCATGCGAAAACATACAGGTTCAACGTAACGTGTGTGCTTTTGTCACTGTAGCCCCGAAAAGCTGGCGCTTATCTGGGATTTTGCTTCACCTGCCTGCGGCTTGAGCTAGGTTATCGGGGCTTTTACGACTGAAAAACTAAAGCAGCTATATTTATAAAAATGGTCAAAGACCCCTTCCTCTTGCACTGCACAATGTGCAAAAAATGAGACATTTTAAAAGTAAAGAATGTAAGAAATATTACAGTTCACGCCAGATACTCAGTGACCGTACTAAACTGAGGGCAGGTTACGGCTGTCTAGTATTTTCTTTTATTAGTTTTTGCTTGCAGATATTCTTCTTCAAATTCTCTCTGTTTAAAGAACTATGGAGATTCCCAATAAAATCACATAATAGGAAAAAAATGCATCTGGTAATGGGAAGTCCCGTAGTTTTTTTTATTTTTTGCCAGTACTGTATTAGTAACTTCACAGAAATGTAACAGAAAGAAGGAACCAACATCACTGACGGAAAGCCATAAGATACTGGCTGTTAATTACTGCATGCCTCACATACAAGAGGAAATAGTAGGCAATTTGCAAAGGTTTCCCTGCTAACATAACTGAATAATCAAAGTTGTAAAATGTCGCTCTTTCCCAGCGATGAAAAAGGGGTTATAAAAAACAAAAACCTCAACAACAAAAACATGAAATTATTTTGGAGTAAAAAAAAAACAAAAACATTTTACAACTGGCGATATCGGATAGTTATTCTACAGAAACTCTCCACCAATTGCTCGAACTGGCTTTTCAGTGGGTTTCCAATAGAAAAGATAATTTCTCCATGCGTAATTTTCATACTAATATTTTGAAACATTCTTGGAACATTTTAAGGAGGGGGGCACCTAGTATTTTAAAGAATATATACTTACACTGACATTTTGAGTACGTGGGCAACTTGGTAGTCTATTAGGCCAAACTGGCCACCACTGCCAAGTGCATTACTCCCTTAAACAAGTATAATAAACCAGATATGAATGGAAGAGAACAGAGCAGGAAATGAAGCTTGATGACAATTCCCCTGGAGTGTGTTAAGCCAAAGGCTGATATTTGAAGCTCAAATTCTGGTAATTGATAGTCCAACTGAAAACTTCCACCTGTCCCACTACATATTCAATCAATTCTACTGAATTAGTGCTTGTACCATTCCTGATTGCTACACACGAAATTACAGATCTGTACATGTTTTAGCAAACATTTCTAGAGATGTAGGGGTATATGCAATTGCGGTCGAATTCGCGGCAATTTTCGCCGTTTTTTAATTCGACTCAATTCGACAGGTGAATCCCGGAAGGTGGCTTCCGGAATTCACCATATTCAATGAAAAACGGATTCGCCAGAGTCGCGGGCGAAAATCGGCCGATTTGGCCGCGATTTTAAAAAACGGTAAAAAAACGTGAAAAACCCGAAAAAAAAATGGCGTGGGGTCCCCCCTCCAAAGCATAACCAGCCTCGGGCTCATCGAGCTGGTCCTGGTTCTAAAAATGCAGGGGAAAAATTGGCCAGGGATCCCCCGTATTTTTAAAACCAGCACCGGGCTCTGCGCCTGGTGCTGGTGCCAAAAATACGGGGGACAAAAAGAGTAGGGGTCCCCCGTATTTTTAACACCAGCATCGGGCTCCACTAGCTGGACAGATAATGCCACAGCCGGGGGTCACTTTTATGCCGTGCCCTGCGGCCGTGGCATTAAATATCCAACTAGTCACCCCTGGCCGGGGTACCCTGGGGGAGTGGGGACCCCTTCAATCAAGGGGTCCCCCCCCAGCAACCCAAGGGCCAGGGGTGAAGCCCGAGGCTGCCCCCCCCCATCCAATGGGCTGCGGATGGGGGGGCTGATAGCCTTTTGTGATAATAAAAAGATATTGTTTTTTCCAGTAGTACTACAAGTCCCAGCAAGCCTCCCCCGCAAGCTGGTACTTGGAGAACCACAAGTACCAGCATGCGGGAGAAAAACGGGTCCGCTGGTACCTGTAGTACTACTGGGAAAAAAAATACCCAAATAAAAACAGGACACACACACCTTGATAGTAAAACTTTATTACACACTACCGACACACACATACTTACCTATGTTGACACGCCGACTGCCACGGTCTCCGACGATCCGAGGGTACCTGTGAAAAAATTATACTCACCTTCCAGCGTCCAGAGATAAATCCACGTCCAGAGAGTAAAATCCACGTACTTGTTTAAAAAAAAAAACACGCAAAAACCCGCTCCATACCGGACTAGAAAGGGGTCCAATGTTTTCACATCAGACCCCTTTCTCCCGAATGCCGGGACATCACGTGACTCCTGTCACTGACGTCCCTTCAGCCAATCAGGAAGCGCTACTTCCGTGGCGCTCACCTGATTGGCTGTGCGCTGTCTGTACTGTGACAGCACATCGCAAAGCCGCTCCATTACTTTCAATGGTGGGAACTTTGCGGGTAGCGGTGGGGTCACCCGCCGGTCAGCCGCTGACCGGCGGGTGACCTTACCGCTAGCCGCTAAGTTCCCACCATTGAAAGTAATGGAGCGGCTTTGCGATGTGCTGTCACAGTACAGACAGCGAACAGCCAATCAGGTGAGCGCAACGAAGTTGCGCTTCCTGATTGGCTTAGAGACCTTTCTGTGACAGCTGTCACTGACAGGTCTCATTCGTGGAAAGGTGTCCCATGTGTCAGCATGGGACCCCTTTCAGTCCGGCATGGAGCGGGTGTTCGGTTTGTTTTTTTGCCAAGTACGTGGATTTATCTCTGGACCATGGCTGAGGTGAGTATATTGATCTTTTCTTTTCAGGTATCCGTGGATTCTACATGGAGAAGAGGACCGATGTCGGCGTGTGAACATAGGTAAGTATGTGTGTGTCGACGTATGAAATAAAGTTTTACTGTCGATGGTGTGTGTGTCCTGTTTTTATTTGGGTATTTTTTCCCCAGTAGTACTACTACAGGTACCAGCGGGCCCGTTTTTCTCCCGCATGCTGGTACTTGTGGTTCTCCAAGTACCAGCTTGCGGGGGAGGCTTGCTGGGACTTGTAGTACTACTGGAAAAAACAATATCTTTTTATTATCACAAAAGGCTATCAGCCCCCCCATCCGCAGCCCATTGGATGGGGGGGGACAGCCTCGGGCTTCACCCCTGGCCCTTGGGTGGCTGGGGGGGGGGGGACCCCTTGATTGAAGGGGTCCCCACTCCCCCAGGGTACCCCGGCCAGGGGTGACTAGTTGGATATTTAGCCCGAGGCTGGTTATGCTTTGGAGGGGGGACCCCACGCCATTTTTTTTTTATGATTTCACCGTTCCAGCATAAAAAAAAAATATATATATTTTAAAAAATATATAAATAATATTTGTGCCTCCAAAAAAAAAAAAAAGTACCTAATCCCTTCTAATATAAATAGATCTGCTATTCCCCCCAAAAAAACACAAAAAAAAACATGTTTAAAATTTTTTTTTTTGTTTTCACCCTCCAAAGTGTGGCGGATTGAAAATGACGAATTTGCTGTCTAAAAGCACTGCTGTCGAATTTCCAAACTTGAATTGAATATGCTTTGGTCGAATTGCAGCACTTGTATCATTGCAGAAAAGTCGAATTTGCAAAAAGTCGAATTTCAAAAAGTCGAATTTTGAAAGTCCGTTTTTTGGTCGGAAAGCACTGAATTGCATAGGCGATTTTTTTTTTGGGTCGAAAATGACCCGAAATTCGACAATTTCGGGAATTCGACCGCAATTGCATATACCCCGTAAAGTGAAAAAAAAAAAAAAAAAACATAGTACTTGTTTTATCTTAAAAAGATGCACTAACTTGCATCTTTGTAAAATTGTGAAACTGTGTCCACCAATAACCAGATGATATGTCCTGCTCACTTGGTATTGCATTTAAGTAACTGAAAATATTACAAGAGGGATTTAAGTAGAAACAGTTTTATTGTATTTGATAATCCCCATGGTTGTATAAATACTTGCATTTTAATTTTGCGCTTATGAGTAAATATCTTAAAAGGGAGTTTAATATTTTGAAATGACCTGTTCAATTGATTACTTGCATAGTAATAATCAGGTAGTCCACGGATCAACCTTCAAGATTTTGACATTTCTAATGAGACGTATTTTCTGGTGGAGTGTAAAAACTACAATTAATGGAAAAGTTTAAACCGCTGTAATGAATCCGTTTAATTCAGGATTTGAAGCAAAACTTCAGATAAGGTATTAATAAGCATTTCTTTTGGTATTTAAAAAAAAAAAATGATTTAATATACTGTATGTAGAGGGTTTCAGTCATGTACATTCTAGCACCCTGTACCTATCACAACCCGTGCATTTCCTCCGTCCTGGCTGGGGTGTGGCTCTCTGCTCTCATGCTTCTAGCACACTCTGGTCTGTATCTCAGTGCTGTGTTTAGAAGCATTCTTAAAGTAACAAAGATCTTCAAATATCTGGGCATAGTTGTATATGTTCTACATACAGTGGGAATTAATTTTCTTGCTCCTCATGCTGGCTTGGTATGAACATACCAAATGTATTATTTATTACCAGTTATTTATATAGCGCACACATATTCCGCAGCGCTGTACAGAGAATATTTGCCCATTCACATCAGTCCCTGCCCCAGTGGAGCTTACAATCTATATTCCCTATCACATGTACACACAGACACATTCACACTAGGGTTAATTTTTGTTGGGAGCCAATTAACCTACCAATATATTTTTGGATTGTGTGAGGAAACCGGAGTACCCAGAGGAAACCCACGCAAGTACGGGGAGAATATACAAACTCTGCACAGTTAGGGCCATGGTGGGAATCGAACCCATGACGTTAGTGCTGAGAGGCAGTAATGCTAACCATTACACAATCCGTACTGTACATGTAAGATCTTGTAGAATTTAACCAAATCTAAATTTTTTAAGAAACAACAACCTACTACAACAGCATTTAAATATCTCATTGTATGTAAAATGTGCTATTGTCAGAAACTACAGTTGTGTTTGGATAATGATGTAATTTGAATGCCATGGGGTCCATTCAACTGAAGTTGGAACTGCCGTCTAGTCGGAAAGACGGCAGTTACCGACTTTTTTAGGTCAAATCATGATTCGACCTATTCAATAGGGCTGTTGTTTTTCCGACTTGTCGGCAATCCCGATTTGTCAGAAAACACGTGGATCGTCGGATTAGCCGCAAATCCATGTGTTTTGTTGCATTTGTGGCCAAATCCGACAGGTTTTAGTCCCATTTTCGACAATATCAATCCGACTTTAAAAAAAGTCGGACCGTCATTGTCGAAAACGGGCAAAACCAGTCGGATTTGCCTGCATATTGAATACTACATTGCCAGACCCTCTCCATTGGAGAGGATCAGACATGCATTGAAGAGACCACTATGTGCCGATCTCCAGAACCACCCATATTGTAGAACAGCTGTTACTACAAAATAAACTATGGTGCTATTCACCTATTCCCATTTCACAAAAAAAGTTTCAAAATAAAAAATCAGAAGTCTTTGGACCTCCCTTGAGCTAATCTAACAATTGATGAATTCAAAAATTTTAAATTACATGTCTTAATAGTACTAGGAAGCAATACCCATTTTAAGTGGTACAATCTAGCAACAGCACTCTAGCTACTTTAAAAAAAAATAATAATAATTACGTCTTATGTACTGGCTATGTAACAATTAATTAGACTGCAAACTGGATTGACTGCTATCCACTAGTGTATAAATTGTTGAAGAAAACAATTTTATAACATAAGCTTAGTAAGAATATATTCCATAAATCGGGGAAGGGCCATAGTGGTAACATTACACGTAACTATCATTCATATGATTTCTGGAAGTCCATTTCCACAGTCTGATTCATGACAAAAGAGAATCACTAACAGTTCCTTACAAAGACAAGATTCCCAGAAGCCTGCTATTTGTTAATGCCAGGTCAATGCAATAAGGGTCTGAGTCACAGCAGCACAGAAACGGTTTCCTTTAACTAGGACTGTACTTGCCAGACTACACAATACCTCCTACACCTATTTCTATATGCCAAAGAAAAAACGTTTACGCTAAACAAAATACCGCACACAAATTTAACAGATACCCTATAATAACATTTGGTATTTTAAAAGACTTGGATGTGAGTAAAGGTTACAATAGTCCCGCCTGGAGAAGACTAGACTAAATAATGGCCACAGGATAGCCAGACATAAAAATGGTTGAATGAACTCTCTCGAGGTGATACCCAACAAAAGATACTTAAAAAAACAGCAGGCCTCAGAGAGGTTTAGGCATCCAAAGTATCATGATCAGTATCATTATGTGCATCAATTATACCCCTTTCAGACTGGCAGAGCCGGGTGCAACCCGGGAATTTGTACACTGGTGCTTTCTGGGTGTGACCTGGCTTGAGACCCCTTTCAGACCCGACATACTGCCACTTTAGCCTTTGTTTCCTGTAACTCATATAACAGGTTGCCCATTATATGAGCTGAAGGAAACAAAGGCTAAAGTGTTAGCAATGGATCGCAATTCTTTACTTAAAAAGAGAGCAATACACGCCCATAAACAAATGACCATGGGTGACGCAATATAATGACTTATCTCCAGCTATTAATCGCATCTCTAAAGAACATTGACCCATAATTAAAACAAAGATCTAGGATTACAGAATATTGATCTCATAGCTTGTTATCCAAGCTCGCGTAACTTGCATGATTATTTACTTAGAACGTACATCTTCAGGACAGAAGTCACACAAAAAAATAAAAATTTAGCACAGAAAAAAAAAAAAAAAAAGATTGTTGTTTCAGGTGTTTCTGTACGACCTGTGGTTTTCTACTTACAGGTAACAACTTTAATCATCCTCACACAGGAAAAGTCTTTCACATACAACATCATTTGACGTGTGCAAGATCATATGTGATTTACTAAATAATCTGTCCTTGTGGCCTCATAGACATTAGTAAAGCCAAGCGTAAGTTTAAAGAGGTTTAAGTCAGCACACAGGTCATCTATAAGATTAGCTCTTGAGTGTGGTAAGAGCGATCAACCCATAACACGCCATTTTATCAATGCCAAACATAATTTGGCTAGCTTGAGATACAGAATGATCCATCATGTCCCTCCGCTACAGAAGGGAGACAATAGGGACAATATTCTGCTCAGAAAAGACTCCTTTTGGATTCACAAGTTAGATGTGACACACCCTAAGGGGTTAAATGAGACGCTCCCTTATCATGCTTTTTGTAAAGTAACCATGTATCGTTGCTATGATCTATTGTTTGGATGATTATTTTAATTTTGATAGGGGACCTAGCCACCTGTATTAGGCTACTAGTCTTTATGAGCTGGTACACGTATAGTTACAGTGTTTTAGGGGTATATGCAATTGCGGTCGAATTCCCGAAAATGTCGATAAACGGGACATTTTCGCCCAAAAACAAAAATCGACAATGCAATTCAGTACTTTTCGTCAAAAAAACGGACTTTCCAAATTCGACATTTTGAAATTCGACATTTGACAAATTCGACATTTCTGCAATGGTACAAATGCGGCATTTCGACAAAAGTATATTCAATTGAAGATTGTAAATTCGACAACAGTGCTTTTAGACAGTAAATTCGTAATTTTCAATCCGCCTCACTTTGCTGGCGGAATCTAATAAAAAAAAAATGTAAAAACATGTTTTTTGTGTGTTTTTTTTATTGGTAATAGCATATCTATTTATATTAGAAGGGATTAGGTACTTGGTTTGTCTATTTAGGAGGCACAAGTATTTTTTTAAATATTTTTTTATTTTTTATGGAATGGGTTACAAATCAGAAAAAAAAATGCGTGGGGTCCCCCCTTCTAAGCACAACCAGCCTCGGGCTTTTTGAGCCGGTCCTGGTTGTAAAAATACGGGGGGGGGGGGGGGGGGGGGGGAATGACAGGGAATCCACCGTATTTTAACAACCAGCACCGGGCTCTGCATCCGGTCCTGGTGCCAAAAAGCGTAGGGTTCCCCGTATTTTTGGAAACAGCACCGGGATCCACTAGCTAGGGAGATAATGCCACAGCCGGGGGACACTTTGATATCGGTCCCTGCGGCCGTGCCATTAAAACCCCAACTAGTCACCCCTGGCCGGGGTACCCTGGAGGAGTGGGGACCCCTTCAATCAAGGGGACCCTCCCTCCAGCCACACAAGGGCCAGGGGTGAAGCCCGAGGCTGTCCCCCCCCCCCCCCCCCATCCATCCATGGGCTGCGGATGGGAGGCTGATAGCCTTTTGTGAAATGAAAGAATATTGTTTTTTGCAGCAGAACTACAAGTCCCAGCAAGCCTCCCCCGCAAGCTGGTACTTGGAGAACCACAAGTACCAGCATGCGGGGGGGAAACGGGCCCGCTGGTACCTGTAGTTCTACTGCAAAAAAAATACCCAAATAAAAACAGGACACGCACACCTTGAAAGTACAACTTTATTACATACATGTCGACACACACACTTACCTATGTTGACACGACGTTCGGTCCACTTGTCCAAGTAGAATCCACGGGGTGTACCTGAAAATAAAATTATACTCACCTAAATCCAGTGTACAGTGATATTTGTAATCCACGTACTTGGCAAAATCAAAAAACGCATTTACCCGATCCACACGGACTGAAAGAGGTCCCATGTTTACACATGGACATCAGAACAATGAAAGAACACATCTGGAATTATGTTGTAAACAAAAAATGTGTTAAATCAAAATATGTTTTATATTTTAGATTTCTCAAAGTAGCCCCCTTGACGGAGAGGATCTGACAATGCAGTATTCAATATTCTGAGTTGAGTGGTTCGTGCCAGAATATGGATTACAACAGTAGCCAAATAGGGGTGTCCACTGTGTATTAACCTTACCTCTGCACAACACAACTGATGGTCTCAAACACATAAAGAAGGCAAGTAATTCCACAGATTGACTCTTGACAAGGCGCACCTGTTAATTCAAAACCATTCCAGGAGACTACCTCATGAAGCTGATTGAGAGAATGCCAAGAGTGTGCAAAGTTGTCATCAAAGCAAAAGGGGGCTACTAAATATAAAACATATTTTGATTAGTTTAACACTTTTTTGTTTACAACATAATTCCTAGTGTGTTCTTTCATAGTTTTGATGTCTTCAGTATTAATCTACAACGTAGAAAATAATAAAAAAAAATAATAAAAACCATTGAATGAGAAGGTGTGTCCTAACTATTGACTGGTATTATTATTACATTTTATTTATAGGGCGCCACATGTGTTTCGCAGCGCCGTACAAAGGGAGACAAAACGTAGCATAACAGTAAATAAATAGCAAAAATAGAGTACAGGTAGCAAAGAGCACCACAATTCTCATACATAATACAGCTAAGATGTAAGTAGCGAGGGAGTAATCATTGTACTACATGTGGCTGGCAGCCATAGATAGAGAGGAGCTTTTACCATTAGAAGAAAAAGCAGGTAAAGATTGTCGCTGAGTGAAATGTGTCGAGAAGAGAGCAAGACAACAAGAGGAAAGAGGGCCCTGCTCTGAAGAGCTAACAATCTAGTGGGGAGGGGCGACAGACAGATGACATGAGGTGCAAGCAAGCAAGCAGGAGGAAGCCTGATGGGAGTATGCGAGCAAAGCAGAGATGTCCAAGGCATGGGGCAGGGGGATGGAGGAGCAGCCTAAGGACTAGGTTATGCATTGGAGGGGTACGCTTTGATAAATAGGTGGGTTTTCAGTGCCCGTTTGAAGCTTTGCAAGGTCGGGGAGAGTCTAATGGAGCGAGGGAGCGCGTTCCACTGAAGGGGTGCAGCACAGGCAATATCTTGAACTCGTGCATGGGAAGCAGTGACCAAGGCAGAGGAGAGGCGGTGGTCATCGGACGACCGTAGTGTCGGGAGGAAGTATGAAGGAAGAGAAGGTTGGAGATGAAGGGAGCAGTGGAATTAGAGATGGCCTTGTATGTGAGGGTAAGGAGTTTGAAGAGGATTCTGTAGAGGAATGGGAGCCAGTGTAGATTTTGTCGTAGGGGAGTGGCAGAAGAGGAGAGACAGGAGAGGAAGAGGAGCCCAGCTGCGGAGTTGAGGACAGATTGGAGGGGAGCGAGGTGGGAGCAAGTGAGATGACCAGTGAGTGGATGATAAGTTTAGTTGCACTCTGGGAGAGAAATGGCCTGATGCGAGCAATGTTGCGTAGCTGGAACCGACAAGATTGCGCTACAGCTTGGATGTAGGGTGCAAAGGAGAGGGAGGAGTCAAAAGTGACGCCCAGGCAGCGGAGTTGGGGAATGGGGGAGATGATTGCGTTGTCAACAGTAGAAATGAGGTGCAGAAAGCAATGTGTGAGAGCAGAATGGCTGTTACTTAGTCAGACAGTGAGGTCAGTGTCCAGGCTGTGCGGGCTGCAAGCGTTGGTGGTACTGGATTAGGCTACTCTCTGTAGGATGTTGATTGCAGGTCTTTTACAGGTGGGGAAGAGAGTCTGCTGTCGTTCTGTTTCTCTCCGAGTATCTCCAAAGGTCATATCTTCATACTTTACAACTAAGATGCTATGCAGCCAGAGGCTTGCAGCCAAATATGTACACATTGATACAGGCTTGATTGCTAACAGCACCCACTCTCTGAAACCCCACCCACAACAAAAGGTAAGATATAGGTGTGAATAACAACAGACCAGTAGATTCCCCACTAGTACACAGTGATTTCCTACTATAGGAGTGGCTAGGAATAACTAATTATAAACAAAGTTGCAGGTTACTTATCACAATTCAAAAAGCATGAATGTTGCAGGAATGAGATCGATGTAGGAGTGAGATAGTCACTTTCTATAGCCTACTGACTCCTCATCCTTCTCTCTCATTGTGATCTCCCTATCTATACAATAGGCTCCATATTAGTCGGAAGCCAATTAACCTACCAGTAAATTCTATTGGATATACTAAAGTCAGCTTTCACCAAACCACCATTTTACAATACATTTATCAGAGTTCCACAGACAATGTTACATTTCTGGACACTATACTGCATTGCTCAGTCATGTAGACGTGTGTTTCTTTTTTGTTTTACATTAAGACACAATGATTGGGATCAGTTGCAGTTAACAGAGATTACTGATGACACAAGATAAAATATTTCCATTACACAATATATAAATATTTATATACACAGGAACACTAGATTTTCACTTAGTACAAGATGTCCCATCTATAAAACAAAACATTTAATCTTTCTTCATGACTAAATGGACCTGAGTGTGTTTGACATCACAACTTTCCGGCATCGGTGTAACATGAGTTCTTGTAGATGCCTGATTCGCATGATGTTAGCACAGCCCCTACTACTTCAAACTGTGCTACGCAGATAAACGTAGGAGATGTCTGAACTGAAGTACCCAGGAAGCTGAAATTCAAGTGGTCTGAGTGGCTACTGGATGTTCTAGATCTGCCCACTTCAAAATAATTACACCTGGACATGCAGTAAGTAAGGAATGCACTAGGTCAGAGGCGGCCAGAGGGCAAAAAGGGGGCGTGGCATAACAAAAAGTGGGCGTGGTATAACAAAAAAAGGGACCTAGCCTTGCTGCACAGAGTGTAATGACTGCCTCACACGAAATAACACATTGGCCCCCACAGGTAAAAACCTCAAACACATATGCCCCCACAGTGCCAGATACACATGCCCCCACAGTGCCCACAGTGCCAGATATGCCCCCACAGTGCCAGATACAGATATGCCCCCACAGTGCCATGTGACCACAGTGCCATGTGCCCACAGTGCCAGATATGCCCTCACAGTGCCAGATAGATATGCCCCCACAGTGCCATGTGCCCACAGTGCCAGATATGCCCCCACAGTGCCAGATACAGATATGCCCCCACAGTGCCAGATATGCCCCCACAGTGCCAGATATGCCCTCACAGTGCCAGATATGCCCTCACAGTGCCATGTGCCCACAGTGCCAGATATGCCCCCACAGTGCCAGATATGCTCCCACAGTGCCAGATACAGATATGCCCCCACAGTGCCATGTGCCCACAGTGCCAGATATGCCCCCACAGTGCCATGTGCCCACAGTGCCAGATATGCCGCCACAGTGCCAGATATGCCAACACAGTGCTATGTGCCCGCAGAGCCAGATATGCCCCCAGTGCCACATATGACCTCACAGTGCCAGATATGCCCCACATTGCCAGATATGCCCCCACTGAGCCATGTGCCCACAATGCCAGATATGCCCCCATAGTAGAGCTCACCGGAGTGGAGAGCGCAGTGCACGCTTCTCCAGTCTGCCGCCCTGCTTCTCAGTCTAATCTCCGGCGGTGACGGCAGCGTGTATGGCTCAAATCAGGCGCCGGTCCGCGAGCTCTCATTGGCTAACGAACCGGCACCTGATTTGAGCTATACACTCGGCCGTCACTGCCGCAGACCAGACTGAGGAGGCAGAGCGGCAGGCAGGAGAGGCGCGGCTTCGGGTGGCTGGGCGGCGGATCGCGATCACTAGGTGGTTCAGAGATGGTCAAAAATGAGACATTTCCTATTCAGCAGTTTACCAATATATGTCATCCTAGATACCACAAGCAAGTGGTCCACTTAACCACTTGCCTGGCATGGTCGACAAGCAAGTACTCTATCGGCACTTCTGCGCATGCTTATGCGGCGCAATGCGCACGCGCTTCGTACTATTTCAACGAACGATGTAGTTTCACACAAGGACTAGCGAAGCTTTTCAGTCGCACTGCTGGCCGCAGAGTGATTGACAGGAAGACGGCATTTCAGGGTGTCAACTGACCGTTTTCAGGGAGTGTTCGAAAAAACGCAGGCGTGGCTGGGCGAACGCAGGGCGTGTTTGTGACGTCAAAACAGGAACTGAATAGTCTGAAGTGATCGCAAGCGCTGAGTAGGCCTGGAGCTACTCTGAAACTGCACAAAATTATTTTGTAGCCGCTCTGCGATCCTTTCGTTCGCACTTCTGCTAAGCTAAAATACACTCCCAGTGGGAGGCGGCATAGCGTTTGCACGGCTGCTAAAAACTGCTAGCGAGCGAACAACTCGGAATGACCCCCCGTATTCCTATATTACACCAATGTTTTTATTCTTACAGAGATTATAATTCTCTTCTCTCCCACCAGCTAAGGACAGGAGTGAATGGTTAAAAAAAGAGACCAAAAAAAACCCAACCATTCTTTAAAACAGTTTCTCTCACTCTCTCTCTATATATTTTTTAACAATGATGGGACCCATACTGTGCTACAGTTACCAATAAATCAATTTTCTTTTCTACTGTATTCTGTTTAAGGGTTAAGTGGCCTTTTCATTCTCAAGTGGCTGCATAAATGTGTTTGCGCCTTGGGTACACAATTATTTTTTGGTATACCAATAATTCAAGATTAAAAGGTCTACAACATACAATGGGGGAAATTCAGTTAATTTGTGGGGATCCAAACGCAAAGGGTGACTACCAGAGCTATTCAATTCACATCTTTTTAAAATTTAAAATACCAATATTTAAATGGATGTGAGATTGGCATTTTTAACAGAAGTTAGTACCCATTGGAAGTACACACTATAAATGAAACACCTCTGATGACGTCATTTTATGATGAAACGCTTTGCTGAATAGGATATCATGATCAGAAGTGGGTTGAACAAGCTGTCAACTACAGCGCGCCCTGCCTAAGGGTGACTGCGAGTAAAACAGATGTTTGATGATGCATGCGTGATGCAAAATACATTTTAAGTGTGTTTCAGATTACAAAAAGAAAGCTATCAACTTTAAAAAGATGGGTGCACGGTGGTATGAGAAAATTGTGAAGTAAAGATCACTTAAATTTGACGGTCCCCAATACCACACACACATATTATATATATATATATATATATATATATATATATATGGATAGGGGGGAGTTATTGCGCCACTTGTGTTTCACAATTATTAGAAAATAAGAATTTACTTACCGATAATTCTATTTCTCGTAGTCCGTAGTGGATGCTGGGGACTCCGTCAGGACCATGGGGAATAGCGGCTCCGCAGGAGACAGGGCACAAAAGTAAAAGCTTTAGGATCAGGTGGTGTGCACTGGCTCCTCCCCCTATGACCCTCCTCCAAGCCTCAGTTAGGATACTGTGCCCGGACGAGCGTACACAATAAGGAAGGATTTTGAATCCCGGGTAAGACTCATACCAGCCACACCAATCACACTGTACAACTTGTGATCTGAACCCAGTTAACAGCATGATAACAGCGGAGCCTCTGAAAAGATGGCTCACAACAATAATAACCCGATTTTTGTAACAATAACTATGTACAAGTATTGCAGACAATCCGCACTTGGGATGGGCGCCCAGCATCCACTACGGACTACGAGAAATAGAATTATCGGTAAGTAAATTCTTATTTTCTCTGACGTCCTAAGTGGATGCTGGGGACTCCGTCAGGACCATGGGGATTATACCAAAGCTCCCAAACGGGCGGGAGAGTGCGGATGACTCTGCAGCACCGAATGAGAGAACTCCAGGTCCTCCTCAGCCAGGGTGTGCCCCTGACCAAGTAGCAGCTCGGCAAAGTTGTAAAGCCGAGACCCCTCGGGCAGCCGCCCAAGATGAGCCCACCTTCCTTGTGGAATGGGCATTTACATATTTTGGCTGTGGCAGTGCTGCCACAGAATGTGCAAGCTGAATTGTACTACACATCCAACTAGCAATCGTCTGCTTAGAAGCAAGAGCACCCAGATTTTTGGGTGCCTACAGGATAACAGCAAGTCAGTTTTCCTGACTCCAGCCGTCCTGGAAACCTATATTTTCAGGGCCCTGACAACATCTAGCAACTTGGAGTCCTCCAAGTCCCTAGTAGCCGCAGGTACCACAATAAACTGGTGCAGGTGAAACGCTGACACCACCTTAGGGAGAAACTGGGGACGAGTCCGCAACTCTGCCCCGTCCGAATGGACAATCAGATATGGGCTTTGTGAGACAAAGCCGCCAATTCTGACACTCGCCTGGCCGAGGCCAGGGCCAACAGCATGGTCACTTTTCATGTGAGATATTTCAAATCCACAGATTTGAGCGGTTTAAACCAATGTGATTTGAGGAATCCCAGAACTACGTTGAGATCCCACAGTGCCACTGGAGGCACAAAAGGGGGTTGTATATGCAGTACTCCCTTGACAAACTTCTGGACTTCAGGAACTGAAGCCAATTCTTTCTGGAAGAAAATTGACAGGGCCGAAATTTGAACCTTAATGGACCCCAATTTGAGGCCCATAGACACTCCTGTTTTCAGGAAATGCAGGAATCGACCGAGTTGAAATTTCTTCGTGGGGCCTTCCTGGCCTCACACCACGCAACATATTTTCGCCACATGTGGTGATAATGTTGTGCGGTCACCTCCTTCCTGGCTTTGACCAGGGTAGGAATGACCTCTTCCGGAATGCCTTTTTCCCTTAGGATCCGGCGTTCCACCGCCATGCCGTCAAACGCAGCCGCGGTAAGTCTTGGAAACAGACATGGTACTTGCTGAAGCAAGTCCCTTCTTAGCGGCAGAGGCCATGAGTCCTCTGTGAGCATTTCTTGAAGTTCCGGGTACCAAGTCCTTCTTGGCCAATCCGGAGCCACGAGTATAGTTCTTACTCCTCTACGTCTTATAATTCTCAGTACCTTGGGTATGAGAAGCAGAGGAGGGAACACATACACCGACTGGTACACCCACGGTGTTACCAGAACGTCCACAGCTATTGCCTGAGGGTCTCTTGACCTGGCGCAATACCTGTCCAGTTTTTTTTTCAGGCGGGACGCCATCATGTCCACCTTTGGTCTTTCCCAACGGTTCACAATCATGTGGAAGACTTCCCGATGAAGTCCCCACTCTCCCGGGTGGAGGTCGTGCCTGCTGAGGAAGTTTGCTTCCCAGTTGTCCACTCCCGGAATGAACACTGCTGACAGTGCTATCACATGATTTTCCGCCCAGCGAAGAATCCTTGCAGTTTCTGCCATTGCCCTCCTGCTTCTTGTGCCGCCCTGTCTGTTTACGTGGGCGACTGCCGTGATGTTGTCCCACTGGATCAATACCGGCTGACCTTGAAGCAGAGGTCTTGCTAAGCTTAGAGCATTGTAAATTGTCCTTAGCTCCAGTATATTTATGTGGAGAGAAGTCTCCAGACTTGATCACACTCCCTGGAAATTTTTTTTTTTTTTTTTTTCTTCCTGTGTGACTGCTCCCTAGCCTCTCAGGCTGGCATCCGTGGTTACCAGGACCCAGTCCTGAATGCCGAATCTGCGGCCCTTTAGTAGATGAGCACTCTGCAGCCACCGCAGAAGAAACACCCTTGTCCTTGGAGACAGGGTTATCCGCTGATGCATCTGAAGATGCGATCCGGACCATTTTTCCAGCAGATCCCACTGAAAAGTTCTTGCGTGAAATCTGCCGAATGGAATCGCTTCGTAAGAAGCCACCATTTTTCCCAGGACCCTTGTGCAATGATGCACTGACACTTTTCCTGGTTTTAGGAGGTTCCTGACTAGCTCGGATAACTCCCTGGCTTTCTTCTCCGGGAGAAACACCCTTTTCTGGACTGTGTCCAGAATCATCCCTAGGAACAGCAGACGTGTCGTCGGAAACAGCTGCGATTTTGGAATATTTAGAATCCACCCGTGCTGTCGTAGAACTACTTGAGATAGTGCTACTCCGACCTCCAACTGTTCTCTGGACCTTGCCCTTATCAGGCGATCGTCCATTTTCTTTGAAGAATCATCATTTCGGCCATTACCTTGGTAAAGACCCGGGGTGCCGTGGACAATCCAAACGGCAGCGTCTGAAACTGATAGTGACAGTTCTGTACCACGAACCTGAGGTACCCTTGGTGAGAAGGGCAAATTGGGACATGGAGGTAAGCATCCCTGATGTCCAGGGACACCATATAGTCCCCTTCTTCCTGGTTCGCTATCACTGCTCTGAGTGACTCCATCTTGATTTGAACCTTTGTATGTAAGTGTTCAAATATTTCAGATTTAGAATAGGTCTCACCGAGCCGTCTGGCTTCAGTACCACAATATAGTGTGGAATAATACCCCTTTCCTTGTTGTAGGAGGGGTACTTTGATTATCACCTGCTGGGAATACAGCTTGTGAATTGTTTCCAATACTGCCTCCCTGTCGGAGGGAGACGTTGGTAAAGCAAACTTCAGGAACCTGCGAGGGGGAGACGTCTCGAATTTCCAATCTGTACCCCTGGGATACTACTTGTAGGATCCAGGGGTCCACTTGCGAGTGAGCCCACTGCGTGCTGAAACTCTTGAGACGACCCCCCACCGCACCTGTTTGTACGGCCCCAGCGTCATGCTGAGGACTTGGCAGAAGCGGTGGAGGGCTTCTGTTCCTGGGAATGGGCTGCCTGCTGCAGTCTTCTTCCCTTTCCTCTATCCCTGGGCAGATATGACTGGCCTTTTGCCCGCTTGCCCTTATGGGGACGAAAGGACTGAGGCTGAAAAGACGATGTCTTTTTCTGCTGAGATGTGACTTAGGGTAAAAAAAAGGTGGATTTTCCAGCTGTTGCCGTGGCCACCAGGTCCGATGGACCGACCCCAAATAACTCCTCCCCTTTATACGGCAATACTTCCATGTGCCGTTTGGAATCTGCATCACCTGACCACTGTCGTGTCCATAAACATCTTCTGGCAGATATGGACATCGCACTTACTCTTGATGCCAGAGTGCAAATATCCCTCTGTGCATCTCGCATATATAGAAATGCATCCTTTAAATGCTCTATAGTCAATAAAATACTGTCCCTGTCAAGGGTATCAATATTTTCAGTCAGGGAATCCGACCAAGCCACCCCAGCGCTGCCCATCCAGGCTGAGGCGATCGCTGGTCGCAGTATAACACCAGTATGTGTGTATATACTTTTTAGGATATTTTCCAGCCTCCTATCAGTTGGCTCCTTGAGGGCGGCCGTATCTGGAGACGGTAACGCCACTTGTTTTGATAAGCGTGTGAGCGCCTTATCCACCCTAAGGGGTGTTTCCCAACGCGCCATAACTTCTGGCGGGAAAGGGTATACCGCCAATAATTTTCTATCGGGGGAAACCCACGCATCATCACACACTTCATTTAATTTATCTGATTCAGGAAAAACTACAGGTAGTTTTTTCACACCCCACATAATACCCTTTTTTGTGGTACTTGTAGTATCAGAAATATGTAACACCTCCTTCATTGCCCTTAACATGTAACGTGTGGCCCTAAAGGAAAATACGTTTGTTTCTTCACCGTCGACACTGGAGTCAGTGTCCCTGTCTGTGTCTGTGTCGACCGACTGAGGTAAATGGGCGTTTTAAAGCCCCTGACGGTGTTTGAGACGCCTGGACAGGTACTAATTTGTTTGCCGGCCGTCTCATGTCGTCAACCGACCTTGCAGCGTGTTGACATTATCACGTAATTCCCTAAATACGCCATCCATTCCGGTGTCGACTCCCTAGAGAGTGACATCACCATTACAGGCAATTGCTCCGCCTCCTCACCAACATCGTCCTCATACATGTCGACACACACGTACCGACACCCAGCACACACACAGGGAATGCTCTGATAGAGGACAGGACCCCACTAGCCCTTTGGGGAGACAGAGGGAGAGTTTGCCAGCACACACCAAAACGCTATAATTATACAGGGACAACCTTTATATAAGTGTTTTCCCCTTATAGCATCTTAATATATAATCATATCGCCAAATAAGTGCCCCCCCTCTCTGTTTTAACCGTGTTTCTGTAGTGCAGTGCAGGGGAGAGCCTGGGAGCCTTCCCACCAGCAGTTCTGTGAGGGAAAATGGCGCTGTGTGCTGAGGAGAATAGGCCCCGCCCCCTTTTCGGCGGGCTTCTTCTCCCGTTTTTCTGACAACCTGGCAGGGGTTAAATACATCCATATAGCCCCAGAGGCTATATGTGATGTATTTTTAGCCAGTATAGGTACTTTCATTGCTGCCCAGGGCGCCCCCCCCAGCGCCCTGCACCCTCAGTGACCGTTGGTGTGAAGTGTGCTGAGAGCAATGGCGCACAGCTGCAGTGCTGTGCGCTACCTCATGAAGACTGAGAAGTCTTCAGCCGCCGATTTCTGGACCTCTTCTCTCTTCAGCATCTGCAAGGGGGTCGGCGGCGCGGCTCCGGTGACCCATCCAGGCTGTACCTGTGATCGTCCCTCTGGAGCTAGTGTCCAGTAGCCTAAGAAGCCAATCCATCCTGCACGCAGGTGAGTTCACTTCTTCTCCCCTAAGTCCCTCGTTGCAGTGAGCCTGTTGCCAGCAGGACTCACTGAAAATAAAAAACCTAATAAAACTTTTACTCTAAGCAGCTCTTTAGGAGAGCCACCTAGATTGCACCCTTCTCGGCCGGGCACAAAAACCTGACTGAGGCTTGGAGGAGGGTCATAGGGGGAGGAGCCAGTGCACACCACCTGATCCTAAAGCTTTTACTTTTGTGCCCTGTCTCCTGCGGAGCCGCTATTCCCCATGGTCCTGACGGAGTCCCCAGCATCCACTTAGGACGTCAGAGAAATAGGAAATAACATATAACATAAAAAGTAAAGTTTAAAATAGACACTCCCTAAAGATTCAAAAGGGTGTCAGCTGACCCCCAGACAGGGATGGTAGTTCCCTGCGATATAAGAGAATGTAAAAAAAGGGGGGGGGGGAATATAGCGACCAACGGTGTCTTTAAAAACTCACAAAGAAGGTAAAAAATATAAATACAATTTATTCACATAAAATAAAGTTTTCACATAAGGTTTTACAAATAAAAATATATCTTAATAACAGTTCTCTTTAAACAATGGGATAAAAACAATTTACACAATTCTAAGTATATTACCAGTTAAAAATGGATAAGAAGATTGTAACTTAACTGGATATAAGGTCACTGCCAGGTTGCCCAACGCGTTTCGTCATACAGACTTCATCAAGGGGTGACACCCCTTGATGAAGTCTGTATGACGAAACGCGTAACTGGTAATATACTTAGAATTGTGTAAATTGTTTTTATCCCATTTTTTAAAGAGAACTGTTATTAAGATATATTTTTATTTGTAAAACCTTATGTGAAAACTTTATTTTATGTGAATAAATTGTATTTATATTTTTTACCTTCTTTGTGAGTTTTTAAAGACACCGTTGGTCGCTATATTCCCCCCCCCCTTTTTTTTACATATATATATATATATATATATATATATATATATATATAAAACCAAAGAAACAATGGCGGCACTCTGGAGACTGAGTTTAAAGTGGTGAAAAAGTAGTGCTGTTTATTTCAACGTTTCGGGGTACAAGCCCCCGTCTTCAGGAAACACATATATATATATATATATATATATATCTATATATCCATAAAGGTGTCCGCACTCACGTCCAATATGTCATCGCCGTGGGGTGCTCCTCATGATAACCCCAAAGGAAAGGTTTCACATATACCAGGTGTGTTGGAAAATCCAACAGAGGGCACTCACCAGTCCATAATGATAATAAAGGTTTTATTAATACATCCTGATCACCAGTAGTGTGTCGACGTTTCGACCCATAGGGCCTTTCTCAAGACAGTCAGAGAGGACATCCAGACAGCATGCCAGTTACACACATACTGACACTGCCTACCGGGTCCCCTTATATAGCATATCAATATTAATCAACAATGTAATCGTCCTAAATAGGACACATGCAGTGCTAATCAAAACCCCCCATTCTGCATATAGTATAACATCTGTACTCACAGAGCAATATGGGAGTCGTCATACATGTTGCCGGAGTAGACATTGTCATTAGAGGATTGGAGACAGCTGGAGACGCTATGCTGCGCATCCGGATCTACCGGAAGTACGTCAAACGTGTCACGCGTTGTCATGGCAACGGAAGTCAAACCATTCGCGTCAGTAGTAACCATAGCAGCGCGGCGCATAAATAGTGTGCTAACCGCGCATAGAGGCGTGTCATCTGTGTCACTCGTAGCCAAGATAACAACAGCAAGATATAGATTACAAAACCCGGAAGTATTAAGGAACTAATATGCGTTCCAATAGCGCTCCACGCTGCTCCATCCAATAACTAGACTATCAATAAGCCTAGAACCAGCAATATATCACACTGTGACCCAAATGTTAGACTACATGGATTTCATAGACATCCGATATACTATATCAAAAATATTAAACAGACTTATGGTATACATAATAGGTCAGCGACTAATTAAAGATATAGACGTCATTTAACATTATAAAAATTAGTCATCTGTGTAAGTAGTTCCAATACCACATTATCACAGCATCAATGATTCAAGAAAATCTCATATTATATCAATAGAAAAATAAAATGCAGAAACAGGATAATGACACTGCTAATGGGCTGTATATATATATAGACAGTATATTAAAGTTTGTTAGCTCGTCATCATATATACCATCAATCATCTTATCAATCCCTAAATCCCACCGTGAGATACCACAGATCAGACATAGCGATTGAACATAAGATCCGCAACTTAATAATATAGCAGGCAACAAGGGATGATGCTATAGAAGAGGACCCGGCAGAAGCAATACACCCAATAATACCCCCAATTTAAAAAAATCACAATGTATGGTGATCAATATCACCAAACACAAAAAAATGACAATAAAACAAGAAAATGACAATAAAAAACAAAAAAATAAGATTTACTTACCGATAAATCTATTTCTCGTAGTCCGTAGTGGATGCTGGGGACTCCGTCAGGACCATGGGGATTAGCGGCTCCGCAGGAGACAGGGCACAAAAATAAAGCTTTAGGATCAGGTGGTGTGCACTGGCTCCTCCCCCTATGACCCTCCTCCAAGCCTCAGTTAGGATACTGTGCCCGGACGAGCGTACACAATAAGGAAGGATTTTGAATCCCGGGTAAGACTCATACCAGCCACACCAATCACACCGTACAACTTGTGATCTGAACCGAGTTAACAGTATGACAACGTAGGAGCCTCTGAACAGACGGCTCACAACAAGAACAACCCGATTTTTTTTTTTTTTGTAACAATAACTATGTACAAGTATTGCAGACAATCCGCACTTGGGATGGGCGCCCAGCATCCACTACGGACTACGAGAAATAGATTTATCGGTAAGTAAAATCTTATTTTCTCTAACGTCCTAGTGGATGCTGGGGACTCCGTCAGGACCATGGGGATTATACCAAAGCTCCCAAACGGGCGGTAGAGTGCGGATGACTCTGCAGCACCGAATGAGAGAACTCCAGGTCCTCTTTAGCCAGGGTATCAAATTTGTAGAATTTTACAAACGTGTTCTCCCCCGACCACGTAGCTGCTCGGCAGAGTTGTAATGCCGAGACCCCTCGGGCAGCCGCCCAGGATGAGCCCACCTTCCTTGTGGAATGGGCCTTGACAGATTTAGGCTGTGGCAGGCCTGCCACAGAATGTGCAAGTTGAATTGTGCTACAAATCCAACGAGCAATCGTCTGCTTAGAAGCAGGAGCACCCAGCTTGTTGGGTGCATACAGTATAAACAGCGAGTCAGATTTTCTGACTCCAGCCGTCCTTGAAATATATATTTTCAATGCCCTGACAACGTCCAGCAACTTGGAATCCTCCAAATCGCTAGTAGCCGCAGGCACCACAATAGGCTGGTTCAGGTGAAACGCTGACACCACCTTAGGCAGAAAATGAGGACGCGTCCGCAGTTCTGCCCTGTCCGAATGGAAAATCAGATATGGGCTTTTATACGATAAAGCCGCCAATTCTGACACTCTCCTGGCTGAAGCCAGGGCCAGTAGCATGGTTACTTTCCATGTAAGATATTTCAAATCCGCCGATTTGAGTGGCTCAAACCAATGGGATTTGAGAAAATCCAAAACTACATTAAGGTCCCACGGAGCCACTGGGGGCACAACCGGGGGCTGTATATGTAGTACTCCTTTTACAAAAGTCTGGACTTCAGGAACTGAAGCCAATTCTTTCTGGAAGAAAATCGACAGGGCCGAAATTTGAACCTTAATGGACCCCAACTTGAGGCCCATAGACAATCCTGTTTGCAGGAAATGTAGGAATCGACCCAATTGAAATTCCTCCGTGGGGGCCTTCCTGGCCTCACGCCACGCAACATATTTTCTCCAAATGCGGTGATAATGTTGTGCAGTCACCTCCTTCCTGGCTTTAACCAGTGTAGGAATGACCTCTTCTGGAATGCCTTTTTCCCTTAGAATTCGGCATTCAACTGCCACGCCGTCAAACGCAGCCGCGGTAAGTCTTGGAATAGACACGGTCCCTGCTGAATCAGGTCCCGTCTTAGAGGTAGAGGCCACGGATTTTCCGTGAGCATCTTCTGAAGTTCCGGGTACCAAGTTCTTCTTGGCCAATCCGGAGCCACGAGTATCGTTCTTACTCCCCTTTGCCGTATAATTCTCAGTACTTTGGGTATGAGAGGCAGAGGAGGAAACACATACACTGACTGGAACACCCACGGTGTTACCAGAGCGTCCACAGCTACTGCCTGAGGGTCTCTTGACCTGGCGCAATACCTGTCCAGTTTTTTGTTGAGGCGAGACGCCATCATATCCACCTTTGGTTTTTCCCAACGGTTCACAATCATGTGGAAGACTTCTGGATGAAGTCCCCACTCTCCCGGGTGTAGATCGTGTCTGCTGAGGAAGTCTGCTTCCCAGTTGTCCACTCCCGGAATGAACACTGCTGACAGTGCTATCACATGATCTTCCGCCCAGCGAAGAATCCTTGCAGCTTCTGCCATTGCTCTCCTGCTTCTTGTGCCGCCCTGTCTGTTTACGTGGGCGACTGCCGTGAAGTTGTCCGACTGGATCAACACCGGCTGACCCTGAAGCAGGGGTTTTGCCAGGCTTAGAGCATTGTAAATCGCTCTTAGCTCCAGTATATTTATGTGAAGAGACATCTCCAGGCTTGACCATACTCCCTGGAAGTTTCTTCCCTGTGTGACCGCTCCCCAGCCTCTCAGACTGGCATCCGTGGTCACCAGGACCCAGTCCTGTATGCCGAATCGGCGGCCTTCTAACAGATGAGCACTCTGCAACCACCACAGAAGAGACACCCTTGTCCGTGGCGATAAGGTTATCCACTGATGCATCTGCAGATGCGATCCGGACCAATTTGTCCAGCAGATCCCACTGAAAAGTTCGTGCGTGGAATCTGCCGAATGGGATTGCTTCGTAAGAAGCCACCATCTTTCCCAGGACTCTTGTGCATTGATGCACAGACACTTTTCCTGGTTTTAGGAGGTTCCTGACAAGTTCGGATAACTCCTTGGCTTTCTCCTCCGGAAGAAACACCTTTTTCTGAACCGTGTCCAGAATCATTCCCAGGAACAGCAGACGTGTTGTCGGGGTCAACTGAGATTTTGGAAAATTCAGAATCCACCCGTGTTGTTGCAGCACTACTTGGGTTAGTGCTACTCCGTCCTCCAGCTGTTCTCTGGACCTTGCCCTTATCAGGAGATCGTCCAAGTAAGGGATAATTAATACGCCTCTTCTTCGCAGAAGAATCATCATTTCGGCCATTACCTTGGTAAAGACCC
The DNA here is from genome assembly GCF_028390025.1 of Pseudophryne corroboree. Lineage (NCBI taxonomy): Eukaryota > Metazoa > Chordata > Amphibia > Anura > Myobatrachidae > Pseudophryne > Pseudophryne corroboree. Next base: position 566,857,034 of record NC_086446.1, on the reverse strand, counting down.
GAGGTGCCGTGGACAATCCAAACGGCAGCGTCTGAAACTGATAATGACAGTTTTGCACCACGAACCTGAGGTACCCTTGATGTGAAGGGCAAATTGGGACATGCAGGTAAGCATCTTTTATGTCCAGGGACACCATAAAGTCCCCTTCTTCCAGATTCGCTATCACTGCTCTGAGTGATTCCATCTTGAACTTGAATTTTTGTATGTACAGGTTCAAAGATTTCAGATTTAGAATAGGTCTTACCGAGCCGTCCGGCTTCGGTACCACAAATAGCGTGGAGTAATACCCCTTTTCCTGTTGTAGGAGGGGTACCTTGACTATCACCTGCTGAGAAAACAGCTTGTGAATGGCTTCCAATACCGTCGCCCTGTCTGAGGGAGACGTTGGCAAAGCAGACTTTAGGAACCGGCGAGGGGGAGACTTCTCGAATTCCAACCTGTAACCCTGAGATACTACCTGCAGGATCCAGGGGTCCACCTGTGAGCAAGCCCACTGCGCGCTGAAATTCTTGAGTCGACCCCCCACCGTTCCTGAGTCCGCTTGTAAAGCCCCAGCGTCATGCTGAGGGCTTTGCAGAACCCGCGGAGGGCTTCTGTTCCTGGGAAGGAGCTGCTTGCTGCCCTCTCTTACCCTTTCCTCTGCCTCGGGGCAGATATGACTGTCCTTTTGCCCGCTTCTTATAGGACCGAAAGGATTGCGGCTGCAAAGACGGTGTCTTTTTCTGTTGGGAGGGGGTCTGAGGTAAAAAGGTGGATTTCCCGGCAGTTGCCGTGGCCACCAAATCCGATAGACCGACGCCAAATAATTCCTCCCCTTTATACGGCAATACTTCCATATGCCGTTTGGAATCCGCATCACCTGACCACTGTCGTGTCCATAAACTTCTTCTGGCAGATATGGACATCGCACTTACTCTCGATGCCAGAGTGCAAATATCCCTCTGAGCATCTCGCATATAAAGAAAAGCATCCTTTAATTGCTCTAAAGTCTGTAAAATACTGTCCCTATCCAGGGTATCAATATTTTCAGTCAGGGAATCCGACCAGACCACCCCAGCACTGCACATCCAGGCTGAGGCGATGGCTGGTCGCAGTATAACACTAGTATGTGTGTATATACTTTTTAGGGTAGTTTCCAGCCTCCTATCAGCTGGATCCTTGAGGGCGGCCGTATCAGGAGACGGTAACGCCACTTGTTTTGATAAGCGTGTGAGCGCCTTATCCACCTTAGGGGGTGTTTCCCAGCGCGCCCTAACCTCTGGCGGGAAAGGGTATAATGCCAATAACTTTTTTGAAATTAGCACTTTTCTATCTGGGTTAACCCACGCTTCATCACATACATCATTCAATTCCTCTGATTCAGGAAAAACTACAGGTAGTTTTTTCACCCCCCACATAATACCCCTTTTTGTGGTACTTGTAGTATCGGAGATATGCAAAGCCTCCTTCATTGCCGTGATCATATAACGTGTGGCCCTACTGGAAAATACGTTTGTTTCTTCACCGTCGACACTAGATTCAGTGTCCGTGTCTGGGTCTGTGTCGACCGACTGAGGTAAAGGGCGTTTTACAGCCCCTGACGGTGTCTGAGACGCCTGGGCAGGTACTAACTGGTTTTCCGGCCGTCTCATGTCGTCAACTGATTTTTGTAATGTGCTGACATTATCACGTAATTCCATAAACAAAGCCATCCATTCCGGTGTCGACTCCCTGGGGGGTGACATCACCATTACCGGCAATTGCTCTGCCTCCACACCAACATCGTCCTCATACATGTCGACACACACGTACCGACACACAGCAGACACACAGGGAATGCTCTATTGAAGACAGGACCCCACTAGCCCTTTGGGGAGACAGAGGGAGAGTTTGCCAGCACACACCCAAGCGCTATAATATATATGGGAACAACCCTATATAAGTGTTGTATCCTTATAGCAGCTTAAATATAGTAATATCGCCAAAAAAAGTGCCCCCCCTCTCTGTTTTACCCTGTTTCTGTAGTGCAGTGCAGGGGAGAGTCCTGGGAGCCTTCCTCACAGCGGAGCTGAGCAGGAAAATGGCGCTGTGTGCTGAGGAGAATAAGCCCCGCCCCCTATTTCGGCGGGCTCTTCTCCGGAGTTTGTGAGATCTGGCAGGGGTTAAATACATCCATATAGCCTCAAGGGCTATATGTGATGTATTTCTTAGCCATAAAAAGGTATTATACATTGCTGCCCAGGGCGCCCCCCCAGCGCCCTGCACCCTCCGTGACCGCTGTGTGAAGTGTGCTGACAACAATGGCGCACAGCTGCAGTGCTGTGCGCTACCTCAGGAAGACTGAAAAGTCTTCTGCCGCCTGCTTCTGGACCTCTTCCATCTTCGGCATCTGCAAGGGGGGTCGGCGGCGCGGCTCCGGGACCGGACTCCATGGCTGGGCCTGTGTTCGATCCCTCTGGAGCTAATGGTGTCCAGTAGCCTAAGAAGCCAATCCATCCTGCATTTTCTCCCCTAAGTCCCTCGATGCAGTGAGCCTGTTGCCAGCAGGACTCACTGAAAATAAAAAACCTAAAAACTTTTTCTAAGCAGCTCTTTAGGAGAGCCACCTAGATTGCACCCTGCTCGGACGGGCACAAAAACCTAACTGAGGCTTGGAGGAGGGTCATAGGGGGAGGAGCCAGTGCACACCACCTGATCCTAAAGCTTTATTTTTGTGCCCTGTCTCCTGCGGAGCCGCTAATCCCCATGGTCCTGACGGAGTCCCCAGCATCCACTAGGATGTTAGAGAAACAAACAATAATATAATCAATAACCCTGTGCCTCTGGGAAAAGAGGGTCAGTTATTGACCCATATTCTACACCAGTTAATGAATAAATATACTAAGTGGGTTGTTCTCATTAAGACCACGCGGAGTTATAGTGTCCAGCCTGTGGATCCACCTTGCTTCACACTTCTTCAAGGTTAGAATACGATCTCCACCCCGTAGAGGTTCAGGAACGTGGTCAATGACCATACAACGTAATGAAGCTACTTGATGATTGGCAAGAAGAAAGTGTTTGGCAACTGGTTTATCAGTACAACCTGATTCGACGGCCTGTCGGATGGAGTATCTATGATTTGCCATCCTATCCCTAAAGGATCTCTTGGTCATCCCTGTATAGTAGAGTCCACAGGGGCAGATGATTATATACACCACAAAGGCACTGGTACACGTGAGATTATGTTTGATGGATATTCTAGTGCCATTATGTGGATGGCGAAAGTCCTTGCCACTGATCATGGAGTTACAAGTAGTGCACCCCTTGCATTTGAAGCATCCAGTCCTACCAGAGCGCAACCAACTTGTGGACCCAACATTTGGTTGCAAAGTGGGGCGCATCAAGAGTTGTCGCAGATTAGGACCTCGTTTATAAGCACACATCGGGGTTTAACACCACGTAATTTCAAACCTGGATCAGTGGTTAGTAATGGCCAATTCTTTTCATATATCTTATTAATTTATTTATTTATTAACAGTTTCTTATATAGCGCAGCAAATTCCGTTGCGCTTTACAATTTGAAATAACAATAACAAACTGGGTGATAACAGTCATAGAGGTAGGAAGGCCCTGCTCGCAAGCTTACAATCTATAGGGAAATAGGCATATGTACACAAGGAAAGGTGCTATCTATTGCATAGAATGAGAAGACATGTGAGGATATGTGTGGACTGTACAGAGTGGATGTAATTTGATAGGAAGGTTTATGAAAGTTATGTGGGCGGTTCAGGAATTTGATACGCTTGCCTAAAGAGGTGAGTTTTGAGGGAATGCTTGAAGGTTTGGAGACTAGAGGAGAGTCTTATTGTGCGTGGTAGGGCATTCCACAGGGTGGGTGCAGCCCGATGAAAGTCCTGCAGTCTTCTTAGTGATCTGAGAAGTATGGTCATATGTGCTCACGTGTATCATCCGATTATCAGTGGCCTTCTTAGGTAATTTGTCCTTAGGGTGATTATACCGCTGGTATGCTTTCTTGATACATCTCTCAAGTGTATTGGGTGAGTACCCTCGTTGTAAGAACCTGGATTTCATCTCAATAATCTGTAGCTGAGCAAGTTCACTAGAGGAGTTGATCCTGAGAACCCTCAGGAACTGGGAAATCGGTAGACTTTCCTTCAGGGTGGGAGGGTGTTGGCTTGTAGCCTGTAGCAATGTGTTCCTATCCGTCTGCTTACGGAACAAGGTGGTACACAGTCGGGAATCCTCCCTCCATACCGTTACATCTAAAAAATTTACAGAGTGTAGATCCATGTTGACGGTAAATCTAATTGGTTCATCCAACGCATTAAGCGTTTCAACCATACTAGTTACTTCGTCCCCAGTGCCAGACCACAGCAAAAAGACATCATCAATAAATCTGACATATATCAAACATTTATGTCCAAATTGGCGAAAGATATAATTGCGCTCATATATGGCCATATATAAACTGGCGTATGCCGGCGCCAAGTTAGACCCCATGGCCGTGCCATTGATTTGGGCAAAAAATGTAGAGCCGTACATAAAATAATTCTGCTTTAATACCAACTCCACCAAGCTGGTCAGGAATTCAATAGGTGGCTGTTTATGGGCAGCTTCAATCAAGTGTCGTCTGATGGCATCAATACCATCTCTATGTGGTATTACTGTATACAGTGACTGAATATCAAGGGTCACTAACCAAACTTCACCATCAGGGAATACAAAATCCTTAATCTTATGAAGGAAATCAGTGGTATCACGAACATAACTAGTGGTATTAAGTACCAGAGGTTGTAAGAATTGGTCCACATACACCGCAAGAGGCTGTGTCAGTATGTGTGTAACTGGCATGCTGTCTGGATGTCCTCTCTGACTGTCTTGAGAAAGGCCCTATGGGTCGAAACGTCGACACACTACTGGTGATCAGGATGTATTAATAAAACCTTTATCATCATTATGGACTGGTGAGTGCCCTCTGTTGGATTTTCCAACACACCTGGTATATATATATATATATATATATATATATATATATATATATATATATATATATACACACACACACACACACACACACACACACACACACACACACACAGAGAGAGAGAGATAGAAAAATGGAGTAAATAAAAGCGCCTAATAGTGTTGGTGAATAAAACCTGTGCAGTCAGGTGTAGTTATTAAAAAAATAAATAGCAACTTAGCTTCAAATACTTTCAGGCTGATGACACTTAGAAACCGAGCATGTAAAGAGAAGATAAAAGCAACATAGTGTGTACTGTTTTTAAAAAACAATAATTTTTACAGCGGCTCAAAAGTTAGGAATATGGCTCATTCCAAAATATCAGGTAAGCAAAACTGATGACTCTTAAAAGCATGTATAGAGAAGATAAAAGCTACATAAAACAATGTTTTCACAACGGCTTAAAAATTAGGAATGTGGCTCATTCCAATAAATATTAAGCAAGCATAGTAAAAAACAGCAACAATTTAATAGGCACAGTCCTGCCACACATATAGGTAGCAAACGTACAAGAGACTTATAAAAGTAGGCGATTCATCTGTCCATAAATGCAGGTAGCACACGTACAGGATTGAATAATAAAAACAGCTTATCTGTCCGCATATGGGGAGTCCAGAGGGTAAGTAGCAGGTCCCTGTTCCAACACGTTTCGTCCTATTATGTGGACCTCATCAAGGGGATAATCACTTTAATTTCCCCTCTTTTCAATCTTTTCTATTGCTAGATCTTCTTTACTGTGTGATTTCTATTATATTATTTGATACATCAGCCACCTGAGAGTACGCGTGGATGTCAGGGTGTACGGCTCTGGCTGCACTGCACTGAGCCTCAGACAGCTGTTTCGCTTTCCGGCTTCCTCAGTGATATATATTAGAGAGAGAGAATGCAAAAAATAAGAATTTACTTACCGATAATTCTATTTCTCATAGTCCGTAGTGGATGCTGGGGACTCCGTAAGGACCATGGGGAATAGCGGCTCCGCAGGAGACTGGGCACATCTAAAGAAAGCTTTAGGACTAACTGGTGTGCACTGGCTCCTCCCCCTATGACCCTCCTTCAAGCCTCAGTTAGGATACTGTGCCCGGACGAGCGTACACAATAAGGAAGGATTTTGAATCCCGGGTAAGACTCATACCAGCCACACCAATCACACCGTATAACCTGTGATCTGAACCCAGTTAACAGCATGATAACAGAGGAGCCTCTGAAAGATGGCTCACAACAATAATAACCCGATTTTTGTAACAATAACTATGTACAAGTATTGCAGACAATCCGCACTTGGGATGGGCGCCCAGCATCCACTACGGACTATGAGAAATAGAATTATTGGTAAGTAAATTCTTATTTTCTCTAACGTCCTAAGTGGATGCTGGGGACTCCGTAAGGACCATGGGGATTATACCAAAGCTCCCAAACGGGCGGGAGAGTGCGGATGACTCTGCAGCACCAAATGAGAGAACTCCAGGTCCTCCTCAGCCAGGATATCAATTTTGTAGAATTTTACAAACGTATTTGCTCCTGACCAAGTAGCTGCTCGGCAAAGTTGTAAAGCCGAGACCCCTCGGGCAGCCGCCCAAGATGAGCCCACCTTCCTTGTGGAGTGGGCATTTACAGATTTTTGGCTGTGGCAGGCCTGCCACAGAATGTGCAAGCTGAATTGTACTACAAATCCAACGAGCAATAGTCTGCTTAGAAGCAGGAGCACCCAGCTTGTTGGGTGCACACAGGATAAACAGCGAGTCAGATTTCCTGACTCCAGCCGTCCTGGAAACATATATTTTCAGGGCACTGACAACGTCTAGCAACTTGGAGGCCTCCAAGTCGCTAGTAGCCGCAGGCACCACCAATAGGTTGGTTCAGGTGAGACGCTGAAACAACCTTAGGGAGAAACTGAGGACGAGTCCTCAATTCCGCCCTGTCCGAATGGAAAATCAGATAAGGGCTTTTTTAGGATAAAGCCGCCAATTCTGACACGCGCCTGGCCCAGGCCAGGGCCAACAGCATGACCACTTTCCATGTGAGATATTTTAACTCCACAGATTTAAGTGGTTCAAACCAATGTGACTTTTGGAACCAAAAACTACATTGAGATCCCAAAGTGCCACTGGAGGCACAAAAGGAGGCTGTATATGCAGTACCCCTTTTACAAACGTCTGAACTTCAGGGACTGAAGCTAGTTCTTTTTGGAAGAAAATTGACAGGGCCGAAATTTGAACCTTAATGGACCCCAATTTCAGGCCCATAGACACTCCTGTTTGCAGGAAATGTAGGAATCGACCCAGTTGAATTTCCTCCGTCGGGCCTTACTGGCCTCGCACCACGCAACATATTTTCGCCAATTGCGGTGATAATGTTTTTGCGGTTACATCCTTCCTGGCTTTGATCAGGATAGGGATGACTTCATCCGGAATGCCTTTTTTCCTTCAGGATCCGGCGTTCAACCGCCATGCCGTCAAACGCAGCCGCGGTAAGTCTTGGAACAGACAGGGTCCTTGCTGGAGCAGGTCCCTTCTTAGAGGTAGAGGCCACGGATCCTCCGTGAGCATCTCTTGAAGTTCCGGTTACCAAGTCCTTCTTGGCCAATCCGGAGCCACGAATATAGTGCTTTCTCCTCTCCATCTTATCAATCTCAGTACCTTGGGTATGAGAGGCAGAGGAGGGAACACCTACACTGACTGGTACACCCACGGTGTTACCAGAGCGTCTACAACTATTGCCTGAGGGTCTCTTGACCTGGCGCAATACCTGTCGAGTTTTTTAATCATGTGGACGACTTCTGGGTGAAGTCCCCACTCTCCCGGGTGGAGGTCGTGCTGAGGAAGTCTGCTTCCCAGTTGTCCACTCCCGGAATGAATACTGTTGACAGTGCTATCACATGATTTTCCGCCCAGCGAAGAATCCCTGCAGCTTCTGCCATTGCCCTCCTGCTTCTTGTGCCACCCTGTCTGTTTACGTGGGTGACTGCCATGATGTTGTCCGACTGGATCAATACCGGCTGACCTTGAAGCAGAGGTCTTGCTAAGCTTAGAGCATTGTAAATGGCCCTTAGCTTCAGGATATTTATGTGAAGTGATGTATCCAGGCTTGACCCTAAGCCCTGGATATTCCTTCCCTGTGTGACTGCTCCCCAGCCTCGCAGGCTGGCATCCGTGGTCACCAGGACCCAGTCCTGAATGCCGAATCTGCGGCCCTCTAGAAGATGAGCACTCTGCAACCACCACAGGATGGATACCCTTGTCCTTGGTGACAGGGTTATCCGCTGATGCATCTGAAAATGCGACCCGGACCATTTGTCCAGTAGGTTCCACTGGAAAGTTCTTGCGTGGAATCTAACGAATGGGATTGCTTCGTAGGACAGCCACCATTTTTACCCAGAACCCTTGTGCATTGATGCACTGAGACTTGGTTCGATTTTAGGAGGTTCCTGACTAGCTCGGATAACTCCCTGGCTTTCTCTTCCGGGAGAAACACCTTTTTTCTGGACTGTGTCCAGGAACATTCCTAGGAAACAGAAGACAAGTCGTCGGAACCAGCTGCGATTTTGGAATATTGAGAATCCAATCGTGCTGCCTCAACACTACCTGAGATAGTGCTACACCGACTTCCAACTGTTCCCTGGATCTTACCCTTATCAGGGAATCGTCCAAGTAAGGGATAACTAAAATTCCCTTCCTTCGAAGGGATATCATTTCGGCCATTACCTTGGTAAAGACCCGGGGTGTCGTGGACCATCCCTACGGCAGCGTCTGAACTGATAGTGACAGTTCTGTACCATAACCTGAGGTACCCTTGGTGAGAAGGGTAAATTTTGACATGAAGGTACGCATCCTTGATGTCCCGAGACATCATGTAGTCCCCTTCTTCCAGGTTCGCAATCACTGCTCTGAGTGACTCAATCTTGAATTTGAACCTCTGTATGTAAGTGTTCAAAGATTTTAGATTTAGAATCGGTTTTACCGAGCCGTCTGGCTTCGGTACCACAATAGTGTGGAATAATACCCCGTTCCCTGTTGCAGGAGGGGTACCTTGATTATCACCTGCTGGGAATACAGCTTGTGAATGGCTTCCAAAACTGCCTCCCTTTCAGAGGGAGACGTCGGTAAAGCCGACCTTTGGAAACGGCGAGGGGGAGACGTCTCGAATTTCAATATGTACCCTTGAGATATTACCTGAAGGATCCAGGGGTCTACTTGCGAGTGAGCCCACTGCGCACTGAAATTCATTGAGAACGGGCCCCCACCGTGCCTGAGCTTGTAAGGCCCTAGCGTCATACTGAGGGCTTTGCAGAGGCGGGAAAGGATTTCTGATCTCTTCAGCCTTTTTTCCTCTCCCTCTGTCACGAGCAGAAAAGAGGAACCTTTTGTCCGCTTGCCAACAAAGGACTGCGCCTGATAATACGGCGTCTTATTTTGAGAGGCGACCTGGGGTACAAACGTGGATTTCCCAGTTGTTGCCATGGCCACCAGGTCTAAAAGACTGACCCCAAATGTCCCCTTTCAAAGGCAATACTTCCAAATGCCGTTTGGAATCCGCATCACCTGACCATTTTACTGGTAGAATTGGACAACGCACTTATACTTGATGCCAGTCGGTAATTATTCCGCTGTGCATCCTGCATATATAGAAATGCATCTTTTAAATGCTCTATAGGCAATAATATACTATCCTTATCTAGGATATCAATATTTCCAGTCAGGGAATCCGACCATGCCAACCCAGCACTGCACCTCCAGGCTGAGGCGATTGCTGGTCGCAGTATAACACCAGTATGTGTGTGAATACATTTTTGGATACCCTCCTGCTTTCTATCAGCAGGATCCTTAAGGGCGGCCATCTCATGAGAGGGTAGAGCCCTTGTTCTTACAAGCGTGTGAGCGCCTTATCCCCCCTAGGGGGTGTTTCCCAACGCACCCTAACCTCTGGCGGGAAAGGGTATACAGCCAAAACATTTTAAGAAATTATCAATTGTTATCGGGGGGAAACCCACGCATCATCACACATTTTATTTCTCAGATTCAGGAAAACTACAGGTAGTTTTTCCCTCACCGAACATAATACCCCTTTTTGGTGGTACTCGTATTATCAGAAATGTATAAAACATTTTCCATTGTCTCAATCATGTAACGTGTGGCCCTACTGGAAATCACGGTTGTCTCTTCACCGTCGACACAGGAGTCAGTATCCGTGTCGGCGTCTGTATCTGCCATCTGAGGTAACGGGCGCTTTAAAGCCCCTGACGGCCTATGAGACGTCTGGACAGGCACAAGCTGAGTAGCCGGCTGTCTCATGTCAACCACTGTTTTTTTATATAGAGCTGACACTGTCACGTAATTTTCAACAGTACATCCACTCAGGTGTCGACCCCCTAGGTGGTGACATCACTGTTACAGACACTCTGCTCCGTCTCCACATCATTTTTCTCCTCATACATGTCGACACAAACGTACCGACACACAGCACACACACAGGGAATGCTCTGATAGAGGACAGGACCCCACTAGTCCTTTGGGGAGACAGAGGGAGAGTTTGCCAGCACACACCAGAGCGCTATATATATACAGGGATAACCTTATATAAAAGTGTTTTTCCCCTTATAGCTGCTGTATAGTTAATACTGCGCCTAATTAGTGCCCCCCTCTCTTTTTTAACCCTTTCTGTAGTGTAGTGACTGCAGGGGAGAGCCAGGGAGCTTCCCTCCAACGGAGCTGTGAGGGAAAATGGCGCTTGTGTGCTGAGGAGATAGGCTCCGCCCCCTTCACGGCGGCCTTTTCTCCCGCTTTTTTTAGGAAAACTGGCAGGGGTGAAATGCATCCATATAGCCCAGGATCTATATGTGATGTATTTCTTTAGCCATATAAGGTTTAAACATGTTGTATTGCGTCTCAGGGCGCTCCCCCCCAGCACCCTGCACCCTCAGTGACCGGAGTGTGAAGTGTGCTGAGAGCAATGGCGCACAGCTGCAGTGCTGTGCGCTACCTTATTGAAGACAGGAACGTCTTCTGCCGCCGATTTTTCCGGACCTCTTCGCTCTTCTGGCTCTGTAAGGGGGCCGGCGGCGCGGCTCCGGGACCCATCCAGGCTGAACCTGTGATCGTCCCTCTGGAGCTAATGTCCAGTAGCCAAGAAGCCCAATCCACTCTGCAGTCAGGTGAGTTCGCTTCTTCTCCCCTTAGTCCCTCGATGCAGTGAGCCTGTTGCCAGCAGGTCTCACTGAAAATAACAAACCTAAACTAAAACTTTCACTAAGAAGCTCAGGAGAGCCCCTAGTGTGCACCCTTCTCGTCGGGCACAGAAATCTAACTGAGGCTTGGAGGAGGGTCATAGGGGGAGGAGCCAGTGCACACCAGTTAGTCCTAAAGCTTTCTTTAGATGTGCCCAGTCTCCTGCGGAGCCGCTATTCCCCATGGTCCTTACGGAGTCCCCAGCATCCACTTAGGACGTTAGAGAAAGGTAGGAATTAAGCTGGCCATACCCTATACAATTATCCAGCAGACCATTTGTTTGTTTGTTCCCAAATACTGAAAAATGGCCAAAACCAGTAATTCTGACAAACTGGTTAATTCGCGGATTTAACAACAGTTTTTTTCAATTTCCAGTGTATGACAGCAAATGGTTGATTGTCATTTGCTCCCATACATGACCAGATATTCATTCCAACCAGTCAGATTGGACAGGTGGCCTGTTGGATAATGGTATAGTATATGCCCAACTTAACTCCTAAAATGTAATCAGCTAGATCTCTACAGTACCAGAGTTTAGGTATACCATATATGCACAGCCTGATGCACTTATAGGCCCATATTCATGATTGCATTTTAGTTTCAGAAACATGTTTATCTCACAATTACAGATATTTACATTAGCACAAGACAGTCACACCATCACCTGACAGAGGTACCTACTTGCGCTCTCTGAAAGAATAGGGATTTCTATCAGGACACATAGAGGAGCTAGTTAGTGGCCAATGCACAACTTGTTACAGTAACCAGTAGTTTTGTACTGTATCATTTTTCTAGCAGTTATGAAAGTGAAAGCAAGAGTCACAATCTGTAGCTACGTACAACAGCATCTATTCTACACAGTTCCAGAAATCAAACCTCTTTGAACCCCTGATGTGATCAGATGCTTCATAAAGAAAGTAATATCTGGACCATTTATAAAGCCCCTTATACTCACACTGTTTAACACAGATCGAATGAATGGTTTTAAAATTATTTAGGACAAGGACTACCACCAGTTTTATTTTCCATTTATTTTACTCAGAAGCCTGTGGCATTGCTGATTTTATACTCAGGAACTCATCAATTACTTTCATTATAGGTGAAGAAAAACGCTGCAAAATTACAAGTTATCCCTTACCTGAGGCACATACGTTCTAAAAGCTTTATATTCAATGTAATATTTACTCCAAAAATAAAGCCACTTAAATGACAAGTAAAATAAGCAAAGAAACACATTTAGATTGGCTGATGCTAGGGAGGCCAATCCCGGGATCGGCGGGATCCCAGGATTTTGGCCCAAAAATGCCGGGATTTGAATCCCGGGATTGGAGCCTTCAATCCCGGGATTGCATTGCACATGTACAGTGAGGCAGGGTGGGTGTAAGTAACACTTAATAATAGGCGGGTGGCAGCCATGAACACAGATCGCGGCGGCATTTCAAATGTTGCTCCGGCTGCCAGCCAATCACAGCTGGCGGACCGGCGGCCAATTAGGGAAGCTGCCGGCCAGCGCTACAATTTAAAAGGCCTCCGGTGCGTTCAGTGTGTCTTGTCCATGGCTGCCGCCCGCCTAATGGTAAGTGTAGTATTACCGACACCCACCCTCACTGCAGTGCTCCCTGCAGCCTCCCTCCCGCGCTGCTTCCTACAACCCCTCCAGCGCTGCTCCCTAGTCCCTACACTACACCCACTATCCAGTGCTGCTCTATACACTACACCCACTATCCAGCGCTGCTCCCTACACTGCACCAACTATCCAGCACTGCTCCCTACACTATACCCACCCTCCAGCGCTGCACCCTACACTACACCAACCCTCCAGCGCTGCTCCCTACACTACACCCACTATCCAGCGCTGCTCCCTACACTGCACCAACTATCCAGCGCTGCTCCCTACACTACACCCACTATCCAGCGCTGCTCCCTACACTACACCCACCAGCGCTGCACCCTACACTACACCCACTATCCAGCGCTGCTCCCTACACTACACCCACTATCCAGCGCTGCTCCCTACACTACACCCACTATCCAGCGCTGCTCCCTACACTACACCCACCCTCCAGCGCTGCACCCTACACTACACCCACCCTCCAGCGCTGCACCCTACACTACACCCACTATCCAGCGCTGCTCCCTACACTACACCCACCAGCGCTGCACCCTACACTAAACCAACTATCCAGCGCTGCTCCCTACACTACACCCACCCTCCAGCGCTGCACCCTACACTAAACCAACTATCCAGCGCTGCTCCCTACACTGCACCAACTATCCAGCACTGCTCCCTACACTACACCCACCCTCCAGCGCTGCTCCCTACACTGCACCAACTATCCAGCACTGCTCCCTACACTACACCAACTATCCAGCACTGCTCCCTACACTACACCCACCCTCCAGCGCTGCACCCTACACTACACCCACTATCCAGCGCTGCTCCCTACACTACACCCACCAGCGCTGCTCCCTACACTACACCCACTATCCAGCGCTGCTCCCTACACTGCACCAACTATCCAGCGCTGCTCCCTACACTACACCCACTATCCAGCGCTGCTCCCTACACTACACCCACTATCCAGCGCTGCTCCCTACACTACACCCACTATCCAGCGCTGCTCCCTACACTACACCCACCAGCGCTGCTTCCTACACTACACCCACTATCCAGCGCTGCTCCCTACACTACACCCACTATCCAGCGCTGCTCCCTACACTACACCCACCCTCCAGCGCTGCTCCCTACACTACACCCACTATCCAGCGCTGCTCCCTACACTGCACCAACTATCCAGCGCTGCTCCCTACACTGCACCAACTATCCAGCGCTGCTCCCTACACTACACCCACCAGCGCTGCACCCTACACTACACCCACTATCCAGCGCTGCTCCCTACTCTACACCCACTATCCAGCGCTGCACCCTACACTACACCCACTATCCAGCGCTGCTCCCTACACTACACCCACCAGCGCTGCACCCTACACTAAACCAACTATCCAGCGCTGCTCCCTACACTACACCCACCCTCCAGCGCTGCACCCACTATCCAGCGCTGCTCCCTACACTGCACCAACTATCCAGCGCTGCTCCCTACACTACACCCACTATCCAGCGCTGCTCCCTACACTACACCCACCAGCGCTGCACCCTACACTACACCCACTATCCAGCGTTGCTCCCTACACTACACCCACCAGCGCTGCACCCTACACTACACCCACTATCCAGCACTGCTCCCTACACTACACCCACCAGCGCTGCTCCCTACACTACACCCACTATCCAGGGCTGCTCCCTACACTACACCCACTATCCAGCGCTGCACCCTACACTACACCCACTTGTCCAGCGCTGCTCCCTACACTACACCCACTATCCAGCGCTGCTCCCTAAACTACACCCACTATCCAGCGCTGCTCCCTAACACTACACCCACCCTCCAGCGCTGCTCCCTACACTACACCCACCCTCCTGCGCTGTTCCCTACACTACACCCACTATCCAGCGCTGCTCCCTACACTACACCCACCAGCGCTGCACCCTACACTACACCCACTATCCAGCGCTGCTCCCTACACTACACCCACTATCCAACACTGCTCCCTACACTACACCCACTATCCAGTGCTGCACCCACTATCCAGCGCTGCACCCTACACTACACCCACTTGTCCAGCGCTGCTCCCTACACTACACCCACTATCCAGCGCTGCTCCCTAAACTACACCCACTATCCAGCGCTGCTCCCTAAACTACACCCACTATCCAGCGCTGCTCCCTACACTACACCCACTATCCAGCGCTGCTCCCTACACTACACCCACCCTCCAGCGCTGCACCCTACACTGCACCAACTATCCAGCGCTGCTCCCTACACTACACCCACCCTCCAGCGCTGCACCCTACACTACACCCACCCTCCAGCGCTGCACCCTACACTACACCCACTATCCAGCGCTGCTCCCTACACTACACCCACCCTCCAGCGCTGCACCCTACACTAAACCAACTATCCAGCGCTGCTCCATACACTACACCCACCAGCGCTGCACCCTACACTACACCCACTATCCAGCGCTGCTCCCTACACTGCACCAACTATCCAGCGCTGCTCCCTACACTACACCCACTATCCAGCGCTGCTCCCTACACTACACCCACTATCCAGCGCTTCTCCCTACACTACACCCACTATCCAGCGCTTCTCCCTACACTACACCCACCCTCCAGCGCTGCACCCTACACTACACCGACTATCCAGTGCTGCTCCCTACACTACACCCACTATCCAGCGCTGCTCCCTACACTACACCCACTATCCAGCGCTGCTCCCTACACTAAACCAACTATCCAGCGCTGCTCCCTACACTACACCCACCCTCCAGCGCTGCACCCTACACTACACCCACTATCCAGCGCTGCTCCCTACACTACACCCACCCTCCAGCGCTGCAA
This sequence comes from Pseudophryne corroboree, assembly GCF_028390025.1. NCBI lineage: Eukaryota > Metazoa > Chordata > Amphibia > Anura > Myobatrachidae > Pseudophryne > Pseudophryne corroboree. Next base: position 566,841,346 of record NC_086446.1, on the reverse strand, counting down.
CCTACACTACACCCACTATCCAGCGCTGCTCCCTACACTGCACCAACTATCCAGCGCTGCTCCCTACACTACACCCACTTGTCCAGCGCTGCTCCCTACACTACACCCACTATCCAGCGCTGCTCCCTAAACTACACCCACTATCCAGCGCTGCTCCCTAACACTACACCCACCCTCCAGCGCTGCTCCCTACACTACACCCACTATCCAGCGCTGCTCCCTACACTACACCCACCCCCCTGCGCTGCTCCCTACACTACACCCACTATCAGCGCTGCTCCCTACACTACACCCACCCTCCAGCGCTGCACCCTACACTACACCGACAATCCAGTGCTGCTCCCTACACTACACCCACTATCCAGCGCTGCTCCCTACACTACACCCACTATCCAGCGCTGCTCCCTACACTAAACCAACTATCCAGCGCTGCTCCCTACACTACACCCACCCTCCAGCGCTGCACCCTACACTACACCCACTATCCAGCGCTGCTCCCTACACTACACCCACCCTCCAGCGCTGCAACCTACACTACACCCACTATCCAGCGCTGCTCCCTACACTGCACCAACTATCCAGCGCTGCTCCCTACACTACACCCACTTGTCCAGCGCTGCTCCCTACACTACACCCACTATCCAGCGCTGCTCCCTAAACTACACCCACTATCCAGCGCTGCTCCCTAAACTACACCCACCCTCCAGCGCTGCTCCCTACACTACACCCACTATCCAGCGCTGCTCCCTACACTACACCCACCCCCCTGCGCTGCTCCCTACACTACACCCACCCCCCTGCGCTGCTCCCTACACTACACCCACTATCCAGCGCTGCTCCCTACACTACACCCACTATCCAGCGCTGCTCCCTACACTACACCCACTTTCCAGCGCTGCACCCTACACTACACCCACTATCCAGCGCTGCACCCTACACTACACCCACTTGTCCAGCGCTGCACCCTACACTACACCCACTATCCAGCGCTGCTCCCTACACTACACCCAGCCTCCAGCGCTGCACGCTACACTACACCCACTATCCAGCGCTGCTCCCTACACTGCATCAACTATCCAGCGCTGCACCCTACACTACACCCACTATCCAGCGCTGCTCCCTAAACTACACCCACTATTACAGCGCTGCCACCCTACACTACACCCACCCTCCAGCGCTGCACCCTACACTACACCCACCATCCAGCGCTGCTCCCTACACAACACCCACCCTCCTTCGCTGCTACCTACACTACACCCACTATCCAGCGCTTCTCCCTACACTAAACCAACTATCCAGCGCAGCTCCCTACACTACACCCACCCTCCAGCGCTGCACCCTACACTACACCCACTATCCAGCGCTGCACCCTACACTACACCCACTATCCAGCGCTGCTCCCTACACTACACCCACTATCCAACGCTGCTCCCTACACTACACCCACTATCCAACGCTGCTCCCTACACTACTCCCACTATCCAGCGCTGCTCCCTACACTACACCCACTATCCAGCGCTGCCCCCTACACTACACCCACTATCCAGCGCTGCTCCCTACACTACACCCACCCTCCAGCGCTGCATGCTACACTACACCCACTATCCAGTGCTGCTCCCTACAGCCTCCGTGCTCCCTCCACTCTTCTCCACTGCCCTCCACTCCCACTCTCCCTGCTGCAATCCCAGGATACCCGGGATTGAGCGTTTTTCAATCCCGAATCCCGGGATTGAAAAAACCGCCCGGGATTGGCCTCCCTAAATATTACCGACACCCACCCTCCCTCACTGCAGCCTCCCTCCCGCTCCGCTTCCTACACCCTCCAGCGCTGCTCCCTAGTCCCTTCACTACACCCACTATCCAGTGCTGCTGCCTACACTACATCATTATCCAGCGCTGCTCCCTACACTACACCCACTATCCAGCACTGCACCCTACAGCCTCCGTGCTACCTACACTATTCTTCACTGTCCTCCACTCCCACTCTCCCTGCTCCCTACTGCAGTCCCACGTTCCCAGGAATCCCGGAATTGAGCATTTTTCAATCCCGAATCCCGGGATTGGCCTCCCTAGCTGATACTGACAGGAGAGAAGTTACAATGCACTCTGTACTCAGCGCTACTTCCAATAAAAAGGCTTTTTGCTAGAATTCACTTGAATAGCTATAACCACGAGCATAATACAGAATATAGAAAGATGCTGGGAATATGGGGGGTAATTCAGATCTGATCGCAGCAGCAATTTGTTAGCAAATATAACATGTGCAGAGATTAGATTTGGGTGGGGTGTGTTCAAACTGAAATCTAAATTGCAGTGTAAAAATAAAGCAGCCAGTATTTACCCTGCACAGAAACACTGTAACCCACCCAAATCTAACTCTCTCTGCATATGTTATATCTGCCCCCCCTGCAGTGCACATGATTTTGCCCATTTGCTAACAAATTTGCTGCTGCGATCAATTCTGAATTACCCCCATGGTCCAGTACATGAGAAATGGGACTGTGCAGTTGTTCTGAAAACAGATAAGGACATTACAAGTTCCCAGAAAAATTCAAAACCCGCGACTGCCCAGTGAAATTAGGCGTATTTGGTAACACAATCTGGGTTTCCCGCAAATAACGTCATACAAGAGTAAATAAAGTCACACATTGTTCAATATAAAAAATATAAAAGGAAATGACTGCATTTTAACACTGCTGAACTGTGCGCTATCAGGTCAGGGAATCACCGATATTCCATTAGCTAATTACACCACAAACTATGTATGTGTGTGTACCTTGGCACACCATCACATGCTTCGATGCAAATCTGTTCCAGAGTCTACAATAAAATCTGTCGTTACCACAGTCCTCTCTTATTAACAAGCATAAGTACCCATATTGTATTAAGGGAGTTACCATATTAACTGTGTAGCATTAAGATTAATCAAGAGGTGCTACACAATAGTAAGGAAAACTACGAGGGTGGTTCAATAAGTAAGGTAACAAGACCTCTCACGTGTGTAGTGTTCTCTATTTCATTCTAATTTACCACCAGACCAGAGCAGGTAGACAACTGCTTTCCCTCACGGCCATTAGACTGCGCCTCAGTCATACTGTCCCAGGATAGGCATACGAGTATTCTTACAGAGACCTAAGGAACAAATAGGATTGAAGTTGGCAAAAGGATAAATGTAAAAGGACAGACTAGATGGGTTGTTATCTGCCATCAAATTCTACAGGTGCCCATACACTAGTGCGATTTTGACAGATTTAATGTAGACGTTTCGGGCCGAAAAATCGGATGAAAACTGGCAACTCGCATGTACTTTACCTCTGATCCGATGCGCAGTCCCATGAGCATCGGATCGGAGTCCCTAGATCAGAAGTACTGTACTATAGATATATTGTAGCGGCAGCCTTGGCTAGGGTCGCATACGATGCATTGTATACAAAAGGACTGCATACGATGTATCAAATGCGATCTGTTTCTGTGACATGACGTTACCACTGTATACCACCAGGGAAGCAGTAGTATACTTGCTCTGGTCTGTCAGGAAATTAGAATTAAATAGATTACTTACACACGCGAGAGGTCTTATTACCTTACTTACTGAACCACCCTCTGTACACTAGCATATAATAAAGCATGGGCATCTACAAGGTCCTTTATGATACTCTCCTTAGCAGGATCAATCCAGTCAAGATAGGCCTTTGGTAAATGCATGTTTTTCTCTACCTCAATATCCACTTTAACCCTTTAAATGGACATCATTAAAAATTGTATTGCGTACATTGTATTGTGATGACTGTGGGACTGTTCAAATCCCAATGTCCATTTAAATGTATGAAAATACTGTAAAAAATTCTCCGGCAGATGATATATAGAGAATTCGAACAAATCGCAATGTTTTGGTGTACAAGCTACAATGCTTTCTGTACTAAATACTAACATGGCCAAACAATGATTATTTTGGGGTTACTTTTGAGCCTCATTTGTCTACTGTACCAGTGTAATCACCGAGACACACCGGAAATATGCAATGGGTCATAAAGGGTTAAAGGCATTTCATCTTAAACTGAAGAAAATGTGTGAATTCATCAAAGACAAATAACGTAGCCAGCCCATCATCGCTTATTTTACTATGCACATCTATTCAGAGCAAAGATATTTGATGATATTGGTGACCATAGGGCATTTTCCGACTATCCCAGTGGCACAATGCTGACATTGGAGTTTATTCAGTACGGATTGCAGATCATGCTTAAGAGCAGAATCTGCAAACCTTAATTTTGCATGCTGGGGGCCGCCCATTGCAGGGCAAGGGCAACCAGCATGCAGAATGGCCTGCCCAACGGCTGCGACCACAATTTAGTTGCGGTCGCAGCAACTGACTCCCTGCAGCCACATCTAGGCTGCATATGCAGGAGATCCGCCGCCATTTTTCAGATCGGAGCGCCACGCAGCGCCCCCGAATAAGCTGCTGCCCCGCCCCTGGTATTAACAACACCACCACCCCCCCCTTCCCACAATGGTCCATCACTGCCTGCCCCGCAAATGCCCCTGCCTGTCAATCAGACAGAGGCGTTCCCATCCATTTGGGTACCAGCACTGGAGCCGCCGATGGGGTTATTGCAGTCGTGATCTGAATAACCCTCATTGACAATTATAATTATTATTAACAGTTTCTTATATAGCGCAGCTCTTTACAATTGGAACAACAATAATAGAACAAAATTGGGTAATAACAGACAGACATCGAGGTACTGTTGGAAATCCCTGCTTGCAAGCTTACAATCTTTAGGGAAAATGGCACTGAGACACAAGAAAAAGGTGCTACTTATTGCATTTGGTTCTGCCAGATTGCAAAGGTTCTTAATAGTCTGTATGATATGGTCACACAGCAAAGTTGGCTTGAGGTCAGGAAAATGTAAAAGTAAATAGAGACAAAATATGTGAGGTTATTTGTGGACTCTATAGAGGGAAATCAATTAAGTAGGTTAGTTCATGAAGGTTATATGGGCGTTTCTGGAACTTGATAATCTTGCCTGAAGAGGTGACTTGACAAGGAGGGTTGGAGACTAGAGGAGAATCTTAATGTTCAAGGGAGGGCATTCCACAGAGCGGGTGCAGCCCAAAAAATGCAGAAGCAAGGAGCAAGAAATGCGTGTGTGGGGATGAGAGACATAGGTCTTGTTCAGAGCAGAGAGGTCAGGTTCGGAGATATTTTGCGATAAGCCAACATGCATTTTGGTGGTTTATATGCAAGTTAAAAAAAAAAAAAAAAGGATTTTAATAACCTACCGGTAAATCCTTTTCTCGTAGTCCATAGAGGATACTGGGGTCCATTTAGTTCCATGGGTATAGATGGGTCCAGTAGGAGCCATGGGCACTTTAAGAATTTGATAGTGTGGGCTGGCTCCTCCCTCTATGCCCCTCCTACCAGACTCAGTCTAGGAAACTGTGCCCGGGGAGATGGACATACTTTGAGAGAAGGATAGATAAAGATAGTGGTGAGATTCCGAACCAGCACACACACACACACACACACACACAAACAGAGGAAAGCTAAGCTAACCCATCTTTAAACAGGAAGAGCAACAATTGAACCAACAATACTTATAAAATAAAGTAACATTGCAGGAAAAATGAAGCACTGGTCGGGTGCCCAGTATCCCCTACGAACTACGAGAAAAGGATTTACCGGTAGGTAATTAAAATCCTATTTTCTCTTACTAATCCTTACTAGTCCTAGAGGATACTGGGGTCTATTTAATACCATGGGATAATACCAAAGCTCCCAAACTGGGTGGGAGAGTGCTGAGGTTCCCGCAGAACTGATTGACCAAACTGAAGGTCCTCAGAGGCCAAAGTATCGAACTTGTAGAACTTACCAAATGTGTTCGAACCTGACCAAGTAGCTGCTCAGCAGAGCTGTAAAGCAGAGACACCCCGGGCAGCCGCCCAAGAAGAACCCACCGACCTAGTAGAGTGGGCCTGTACAGATTTTGGACATGGCAAACCTGCCGTGGAAGAAGCATGCTGGATAGTAAGTCTGATCCAGCATGCAATTGTCTGCTTTGAAGCAGTACACCCAATCTTATTGGGATCATGAAGAACATACAGCGAGTCTGTTTTTTCTGCGACAAGCTGTTCTCTTCACATAAACCTTCAAAGCCTTCACAACATCCAAAGACTTTGAAGTAGCAGAAGTGTCGGTGACAACCGTAACCGCAATAGGTTGGTTGATGTGAAACGCAGATACCACTTTACAAAGAAATTGCTGACGAGTTCTGAGTTCAGCTCTGTCCTCATGGAAAATTAAATAGGTACTTTTACGAGACAAAGACCCCAACTCCGACACACGTCTTGCTGAAGCCAAGGCTAACAGTGTGACGGTCTTCAAGTCCACCTCCTGTAATGGTTCAAACCAGTCCGATTGGAGGAACTGCAGCACCACGTTGAGATCCCAAGGTGCCGTGAGAGGCATAAAGGGAGATTGGATGTGCAGAACACCTTTCAAGAACGTCTGGACCTCAGGGAGAGAAGACAATTGTTTCTGAAAGAAAATGGACATGGCCGAAAATCTGGACTTTTAAGGAGCCCAGACGCAGGCCCACCTCCACACCAGCCTGTATAAAAAGCAGGAAACGTCCTAGATGAAATACCATCGCAGAATAATTTTTGCTCTCACACCAAGAGACTTATTTCTTCCAAATACGATGGTAATGCTTTGATGTTACCCCCTTCCTGGCTTGGATCATAGTCGGGATAACCTTGTTAGGGATCCCTCTCCTGGCTAGAACCAGCCGTTCAACTTCCATGCCGTCAAAAGTATCGGTGGTAAGTCCCGATAGACGAACGGGCCTTGTTGCAGAAGATCCTCGCGAAGAGGTAGAGGCCACGGATCTTCGAGGATCATCTCCAGAAGGTCCGCATACCAGGCCCTTCTTGGCCAGTCTGGAGCAATGAGAATTGCTTGAACCTTTTCCCTTTTTATTGTCTTTAGAATTCTTGGGATCAGAGGAAGTGGAGGAAACACATACACCATCTGATAGACCCATGGAGTCGTCCGGGCATCTACCGCCACCACCGGTGGGTCTCTCGACCTGGAACAATACCGCTTGAGCTTCTTGTTGAGCTGAGAGGCCATCATATCGATCTGTGGATAGACTTGTCAAGCACCTGAACTCTTCCAGGTGAAGGTCCCACTCCCCCAGGTGCAGGTCGTGTCTGCTGAGGAAGTCTGCTTCCCAGTTGTCTACTCCCGGAATGAAGACCGCTGACAACGCCACAGCATTTCTCTCTGCACAGAGAATTCTTGACACCTGACATTGCTGCTCTGCTCTTCATTCCGAGGAAATGGAGGAAACACGTACACCATCTGATTGACGACTCCATGGGTCTGAGCCTCTATCGCCACTGCCTGTGGGTCTCTGGACCTGGAACAATACTGCTTGAGCTTCTTGTTTAGACGAGAGGCCATCATGTCGATTTGTGGATATCCCCACCGACATGTCAAGCACCTGAACACTTCCGGGTGCAGGTAGTGTCTGCTGAGGAAGTCTGCTTCCCAGTTGTCTACTCCTGGAATGAAGACCCGCTGACAACATCACAGCGTTTCTTTCTGCTCAGAGGAGAATTCTTGACAGCTCTGACATTGCTGCTCTGCTTTTCGTTCCGCCCTGTCGGTTTATGTACGCCACTGCCGTCACATTGTCCGACTGGACCTGAATGGCCAGATCGTGAAGAAGATAAGAGGCCTGCAGAAGGGCATTGTATATGGCCCTGAGTTCCAGGATGTTGATTGGAAGGACGACTTCCTGACTTGACCATCTTCCTTGAAACTGCACCCCCTGAGTTACTGCTACCTAACCTCTGAGGCTTGCGTCTGTGGTTAACAGAATCCAGTTTTGAATTCTGAACCTCCGACAAGGTGAGAAGTCTGTAGCCACCACAGAAGGGAGATCCTGGCTTTTGGCAACAGACAGATCCTCTGGTGCATGTGAAGATGCGATCAGGACCATTTGTCCAACAGATCGAGCTGGAAGGGTCTTGCGTGAAACCTTCCGTATTGAAGAGCCTCATAAGAGGCCACCATTTTCCCCAGAAGGCGAATGCAAAGATGCACCGATACCCGGGTTGGCTTCAGGACATCCCGAACCATCGACTGGATTACCAATGCCTTTTCCAACGGAAGGAACACTTTCTGCGACTACATGTCCAGTATCATTCCCAGGAATGGGAGCGTCCATGTTGGCTCTAGGTGAGATCTCGGAAGGTTCAGAATCCACCCATGATCCTGGAGGAGTTTGGTTGAGAGACCAATGCTTCCAGGAATCTTTCCCTGGATGGTGCTTTTATCAGGAGATCGTCCTGGTACGGAATTATGTTCACTCCCTGTTTGTAGAGTAGAAACATCATCTCTGCCATCACCTTGGTCAACACCCTCGGTGCCGTGGAGAGACCAAATGGCAGGGCCTAGGACTGGTAGCGACAGTCGTGCCGTGCAAACCATAGATAAGCCTGATGAGGCGGCCATATTGGAATGTGAAGGTACGCATCCTTGATATCCAGAGACACTAGGGATTCCCCTTCCTCCAGACCTGAGATCACCGCTCTCAGAGACTCCATCTTGAATTTGAACACTCGCAAGTACGGGTTCAATGACTTGAGGTTCAAAATTGGTCTTACCGAACCGTCCGGTTTCGTTACTACAAAAAAGTTGGAATAATACCCCTTGTTTTGCAGATAAGGTGGAACTGGAACAATGACTTGAGTCTGTACCAGCTTTTGGATGGCATGCTGTAAAGTTATACTTGCCTCTTGTGAAACTGGTAAGCCTGATTTGAAGAATCTGTGAGGTGGGATCTCTTGCAACTCCAGTCTGTAGCCCTGGGAAATAAGATCTATGACGCAGGGATCCTGGCACGAACTTGGCCAGATCTGACTGAAGAATTTTAGTCGGGCTCCCACCAGACAGCCTTCCAGGAATTGCGGTCCACAGTCGTGCTGAAGGCTTTGAGGAAACAGAGCCTGAGCTCTGTTTCTGAGCACTGGCAATTGCTGGTTTGGGTGGTTTACCTCTTGCGCCGTTGGAGGACGTAGAAGCACCTCTGGATTTGCCCTTGAACTTGGCTGTCCAAAAGGATTGCAACTTAGAAGCTGAATAAGTCTTCCTGGCTGGGGAGGGGCTGCGGAGGGAAGATACGTAGACTTACGCGCAGTAGCTGTGGAGATCCATTTGTCTAGTTCATCTCCAAATAAGGAAATGGAATAGATAAAATGTTATTTAAAAAAATGCGGTACCTGTAAAATAGATTTTTGGTTAAATGGAAAATGTTTACACTCCTTTGAGTGAATATGTGATGGAGTAGCCAGCAACACTACGTTTGATTGATCCTGGTTTGCAGGTGATTGCCCTACCTTTCCCTGCGCTTCGATGTTCCTGAGCCGCTGCGGCTCTGATGTCTCTTGCTGTGCGGAGGCCGGCGGCGCTTCAAGTCCCGCTGCGTCCAGCGGGGCTGTGCGCTGCTGTAGTCTCTCTCCTGCACCTGGAGCCAGCGGCTCAGGAACATCGAAGTGCAGGGAAAGGTAGGGCAATCACCTGCAAACCAGGATCAATCAAACATAGTGTTGCTGGCTACTCCATCACATATTCACTCAAAGGAGTGTAAACATTTTCCATTTAACCAAAAATCTTTTTTACAGGTACCGCATTTTTTTAAATAACATTTTATCTATTCCATTTCCATATATAATCATTTAGCCCTTATAGCGCTTTCCATTTACTATCATAATACTATCCTCCAAGAAAGCAGCTTTTTCATCTAACAAGCGTAGTAAATTAATTTTTATTATTCATCTCCAAATAAGGCCTCTCCTGTGAATGGTAGGCCTTCCACGCCTTTCCTGGAGTCCGCGTCAGCAGTCCACTGGCATAGCCACAAGCCCCTGCGTGCCGACACTGCCACAGCTGTGGTGTGTGCATGAAGCAAGCCTATTTCTTTTATGGCTTCCACCATAAAGTTTGCAGAGAGCCTGTATATGCTGCAGGAGTAAAAAAACATCCCCCCTAGACAAGGAATCTAACCCCTCAATTAGGTTACCTGACCATTTTTTGCAATGGCTTTTGTGATCCACGCACATGCAATAGTGGGTCTTTGGGCCACCCCAGGAGCTGTGTACAATGAGTTGAGTGTAGTCTCAATTTTACAATCAGCCGTGTCTTTCAGGGAGGCTGCACCAGGAACAGGCAATACAATTTTATGTGACAGCCTAAAGACTGATGCGTCCACTATCAGTGGATTTTACAATTTTTTCCTATCCTCCAGAGGAAAAGGAAAAGATGAGAGCAACCTTTTAGGGATTTGAAATGTCTTATAAGGATTAACCCATGGTTCTTCAAACAAGGGTATTCAATTCCTTTGATGCAGGAAAAGTGACTGAGGACTTCTTTTTTACATTAAAATAAGATTCCTCACACTCCTCTTACACCTTATCAGGAATATGCAGAACATCTCGGATAGTCTCTATAAGAGCCTCTATTCCCTGTGACAGAGCCGCATCCCACACCCTCTGATTCCACCCCCCACCACCCTCCCATGTCTGACCTGTCAGCGTCAGACTGCAGGATATGGGCCAGAGATTGCTTTTGCGGACAAATGGGAGGAGATTGAGACGCTGTTTTGGGGACTGAGTCTCTGTTCATAAACTCACCCACAGTCTGTTTTAAGTATTGTGTCTCTTTCTCACTGCAGAACAATTTTGTAGAAAGAGTGGAGATCATTCCTTTAAGAGAATTAACCCACTCCGGTTCAGCTCCACTATTCTGTGAACCCTGAGTACCCAGTAGTGAGCCCCCTGGTGAAGAGGAACACTCCTCTGTACAAGAAACACACCCTTTGCCTGACATAATGTAAATGTGACAGTACGCACACGCGCACACACACACACACACGCACACGCACACACACACACACACACACACACACACACAGGAAAAGGTTGAGCACAAGTAACCCACAAACAGCCCTTCAGGGAGACACAGAGATGTTTGAAGTCAGCCCCCTCCGCGCCCTTACCGCTAATGCCAGCTTAGCCGGGTCGCAGACTAAGTGCCCTGATAGGGGACTTAGTACACTAATAGTCGCTCCCCCCCTGCTATGACCCCCTGGTACCACTGAGGTAATTTGGAGTCACACCGGAGGAGCTGCGTGCGTCCCTGTCAGTCAGTATCTGTGTCCACTGCAGAGGGAAACTGGTGCTGGATCCTCTCATAGTGAAGCCCCGCCCCTTTAATGGTGCGCGGTCTTCCCGCTTTTTTTTATACTGGCTGAGGTAATTTTTGTGCTTAAAATGGAGCAGAACTGTTTTAAGGCTGTGTTTGCCAGTTTGGGTACTGTGTACAGTGTACTGAGACACAGTTGTGTACTGTGTCTGGAGACGCATTCCGGCCTGTTTTGAAGCCGTGCGTCTCCATACCCTTGTGCCGCCATAATGGCCGGTGCCCCGCTAACCGGGACGCTGGTTCAGTACTCCCCACTCATCATTCTTCTGGCTCTGTTAGGAGTGGCGGCGTGCTGTGGAAATGGCCGCTCGACGTGGTGATGCTTGCGAATAGTTCCCTCAGGAGCTCAGTGTCCTGTCAGCGGGGAACGGGACCATTAACCCTTCAAGAGGTTGGGCCGTTCCCCCCCTCCCCTAAGTCCCACGAAGCAAGCAGGCTGGTGCCAACCAGCCCTGCCTGAAAATATCAAACAAAAAAATAAATGCAGAAAACTCTTCAGGAGCTTCCTTCAGCGTGACCGGCTCCTCCGCGCACATATTCTAAACCGAGTCTGGTAGGAGGGGCATAGAGGGAGGAACCAGCCAACTCTATCAAATTCTGTAAGTGTCTATGGCTCCTAGTGGACCCGTCTATACCCCATGGTACTAAATGGACCCAGTATCCTCTAGGAGGTAAGAGAAAACAAATTATACTTACCGATAATTTCATTTCTTTGAGATACTTTATGGCAGCCATTACTCTGGGATTACATCCCATCCCCCTGCTTCTAGACAGGATTTTTCCCCCCCCGGGACCACCAACTTAGTGTATATTGGTGTACTGCAATTCCCATTCAACTTCCATACCATCAAACAATGTGTACTCAGGTTTGGATGGACCAACAGACCTTGATGTAGTAGTCTTGAAATGATTGTTTATATCCATGGATCTTCCCCCACCATTGGGAGCCATACTCTTCTTGGCCAGTACGGGAGAACTATTATTAATTCAATTCACTGTTTCCTGATCTGACACGTACCCCAATTTGAAGTTCCATGCCAGAGAGAATGCATCCACTCCACTTGTTTGCAGCAGATGGTATTGGGAGAACAGAGGCACCTTCATGTTCTGATGCATAGCCATCAAATCTATTAGTGGACAACCAAACCTCCTTACTAAGTCTTGAAACACCTGCACATCCAACACCCATTCTCCTGGTAATACTTGATGTCTGCTCAGAAAATCTGCCATAATATGTTTTCCTGGCACATGTAAAGCTGACAGGGAATGGCAATGTCCTTCTGCCCATTCCAAAAGTTTTGTCACTTCTTCCATTAGGGCTAAATTCTTGGTGCCACCTTGATGATTCAAATAAGCTACTACTGCTAGGTTGTCTCAAAATACATTTAGATGTTTTCTTGTTAACTGATCCTCAAAGTAATTTATTGCCTTCCAAAGTGCCCTCATTTCTTTCTGATATGAGGAACTCCTTTTATCTTGGGGAGTCCAGGATCCTTGACAACTTTGCTGCAACACGTGTGCACCCCATCCTGCTGCACATGCATCGGTTGTTAATACCAGATACTTGGACTCAGACAAGTTTAGTTCTGTAGTTTAGTTCTGTGCTTGTCCATCGGGATAGAGAGCTTTTTGCAGTTAGATGCAGTTCCACCTGGTAACCCAAGAAAGTCCCCTACCTGTTGTATTTCAGTCAATTCCATAGTAGAATTCTCTTCCACCGCCTTTCCCATGGGAATATGTCGATCGTTGAGGACATAACTCTAAGCAGACGGAGTACCAGACGTAACGGTACCTTGTGATCGCATAATGTAGTGTCTACATGCACACCCAAAAAACTGCATTTTGCTGTACTGGATTTAACGGACTTTTTCCCCAATTTATTACCTAACCATGGTACTGAAGAATTGTTGAGTCTTGTCTACAGCCTCTTACTAGTTCTCTTATGCTTCCAGTGATTAGTTAATCATCCAGATATGGCCAAATTGCTATTCCTTGCAGTATTAAATGGACTATAAATGTAACAAGGATCTTTGTAAAAGCTCTTGGGGACGTTGCTAGGCCAAAGGGAAAAAAGGGAAATTGGAAAGGTTTTTTTTTGGATGAAGAATCTCAAATACTTAAAATTTTTCTGTATAATGGAACGTAAAAATAAGCATCCTTTAGATCTATGAATACCAGGAGTCCTCTTTCTTCACACCTGTCGGAATGGATTTCAGGGTTTCCATATGAAAATTATTTAACTTCACATTTTTTTAGTTATCCGAGATCTAGGATTTTTCCGAATCCTCCCGTGAATTTTTCCACTAGAATATTAGAGAATAAAATCCCTTTCTCCTCCTCTGATGACGGGACAATTTCTACAGCCTTTGAACTGATCAGTTTGTGTAAACTGTCAACTAGTGCCCTTACTTCCAGTCACAATTGGACTTCTGATCTCACAAAATTGTTAATTTTTGGAACCTTTAAAAATTGTATTAGGTATCCCTGGGATACCACATCCAGAACCCATTCGTCCTAAACATATTGCTGCGTGGAAATTTTTTAAGTCTGCCACTTACTGATACAAATGCGAGAGACCTGCCATAGTCAGAGCCTTTGCCCGGCTCTTCTGTAGGATTGGCAAAAGGACTACCTCATCGTTCCTGCATAATATCTGCCACTATATTGATGTCCTGGTCTATAACTTTTAGCTTCTCTAAACTGCTGTTTGGTAGATGACAATAATTGCCTCTTCTATCCTGAGATAACCTGGCAGATTTACCTCCCGTCATTTTCTGCATCATCTCCTCCAGCCAAACAATGTAGCACCTTCATAGGGCAAGGACACCGGCCTATTCTCTGAATGTGCATCTGCTGCCCATAAAAACAACCACAGAGCTCTTCTCGCCATCACTCCTGCAGCCATAGATTTTGCAGAAAATTGCAGCACATTGGGGGCAATTCAGATCTGATCGCTGCTGTGCGTTTTCCCTCAGCGGGCGATCACATCTGAACTGTGCATGCATCTGAGCCGTACTAAGTTGGCGCGACGGATGTCTGCTACGGGGATCGGTGCCCTACGACGGGATGGTGCAAAGGGTATAGTCGCACAGGCATTCGCAAGGAGATTGACAGGAAGAGGCTGTTTGTGGGTGGCAACTGACAGTTTTCAGGGACTGTCCGGAAAAAACGCAGGCGGGCTCAGGTGTTTTGAGGGAAGGTGTCTAACATCAGCTTCGACCCCGATCAGGAGGATTCAAGCGCAGCGCTGAGTAAGTCCTGGGCTGCGCAAAGACTGCACAAACTGATCACACACTTGCACAGCGATCTCCCCTCCCCCTGTAGGCGGCGACTACCTTATCGCAGGACAGCAAAAATACGCAGCCCAGCGATCAGATCTGAATTACCCCATTAAGTGAAGCCTCACAAGTATTCTATAGCCTTCTGCATTAGTGTTAAGCTCCTCTGTAAATAGTCTTGTGATATTTCTTCATCCAAATCTGTATTCATCGTAGCTCCCCAAAGTGTCAGTGCCCTAGAGATCGAGGCAATAGCAGATTTTAAGGACACTGCCGCAGAACTCTGCAATTTCTTTAATGAACTCTCAATTCGTTTATCCATGCTCTCTGTTAATACAGCCCAGTCTTCAAGAAGAATTATAGTTTTTGGAACAACCTCTGCCACTGCAGCATCAACTTTCAGTATGGTACACCAGCTTAGGAACTGCTCATCATTAAATCGCGTACATACGAGCAAGTCTCTTGGCAGCACCCAGATGCTTATCACCGTTCTGCCATTCTTTAGACATAATTTCCTTTAAAACTTTATGTACTGGAAAACATCGGTTTCTTTTGGATCGGTCTTCAAACAGAAAATCCTGATAATCACATTTTCACTGAACCACTTTTTCTTTATAATTCATGGTCTTATAAATATTTTTCAATAAACTATACACAAGATCCCAATTAAGCATCCCAACATCCTCTTGTATTTCACCAGACCCTGTACTAGAAACACTCATCAATCCTCAAATGCAAACTCTGGTGCCATTGCACCACAGAGTCAAAACTAGTTTGAGACCTAGATCCCTGCAGTTCCTAAGCTCTTCCTTAGTAAAAAATTACTTCTTCATCCAATACATTAAATCTTGCAGCTGTTTAGACTGATCAACAGGTGAAGCTACACATACAGGTGTTTGGGGAGAAGGCTCGTTTTACATTTTGCTTCCATTCTGCATTACAGCTAATCACAAGCTTGTGTTTGTAGGTGTAGGGACAAGTAGCTCCATACATAGTCCCAGTGCGTGGTGTCCATTTATCATACTTTAACCCATAACCAGGGGCTGGCGCATGCGCAGACTGTCCTGAATGGCCGCGTCACTGTCACTTCCACCCACCCAGCACTTCCACCCTGCCGCTCGGCAAAAGCCAGGGTCACGGAGTATACACACACAGCCGGCAGAGGAGGATCATAACTGGGGAGCAGAATCACCAGTCCTACTGCCGTGCACCAACGTCTCCCCAGAGAGCCACCACATCTAGACTACGACTACCAGGGGTAAATATGCTGGGAATAAAATAGGATTTTAATACCTACCGGTAAATCCTTTTCTCTTAGTCCATAGAGGATGCTGGGGATGCTTCAAGAACCATGGGGTATAGACGGGATCCGCAGGAGACATGGGCACACTATAAGACTTTGAATGGGTGTGAACTGGCTCCTCCCCCTATGCCCCTTCTCCAGACTCCAGTTATAGGAACTGTGCCCAGGGAGACGGACATTTCGAGGAAAAGGATTTATTTAATTATTTTAAACTAAGGTGAGATACATACCAGCTCACACCACTAACACGCCGTACAACATGGCATTCAACAACAACGCATGCAACGGCATGATTAACATCAGTCACAAACTGACTGAACTCAACACAACCTGTGTGCAACTTTAACCAATAACTGCAGATACAGCCCGCACTGGGACGGGCGCCCAGCATCCTCTACGGACTAGGAGAAAAGGATTTACTGGTAGGTATTAAAATCCTATTTTCTCATACGTCCTAGAGGATGCTGGGGATGCTTCAAGAACCATGGGGTTTATACCAAAGCTCTAGAACGGGCGGGAGAGTGCGGATGACTCTGCAGCACCGATTGACCAAACAAGAGGTCCTCCTCAGCCAGGGTATCAAACTTGTAAAACTTCGCAAAGGTGTTTGATCCCGACCAAGTAGCAGCTCGGCAAAGCTGTAATGCCGAGACCCCTCGGGCAGCCGCCCAAGATGAGCCCACCTTTCTGGTAGAATGGGCCTTCACCGATTTCAGTAACGGCAATCCTGCCGTAGAATGAGCCTGCTGAATCGTATTACAGATCCAACGCGCAATAGTCTGCTTGGAAGCAGGAGCCCCAATCTTGTTGGGAGCCCACAGGACAAACAGAGACTTTGTTTTCCTAATTTGCACCGTTCTGGCGACATAGATCTTCAAAGCTCTAACCACATCTAGAGACTTTGACTCCGCCAGGGCGTCAGTAGCCACTGGCACCACAATTGGCTGGTTAACATGAAATGATGAAACCACTTTTTGTAGAAATTGCTGACGAATCCTTAACTCCGCTCTATCAGCATGGAAAATCAAGTAGGGGCTCTTGTGAGACAAAGCCGCCAACTCAGACACTCGCCTTGCAGACGCCAAGGCCAACAACATGACCACTTTCCAAGTAAGGAATTTTAACTCAACCTT
This sequence comes from Pseudophryne corroboree, assembly GCF_028390025.1. Lineage (NCBI taxonomy): Eukaryota > Metazoa > Chordata > Amphibia > Anura > Myobatrachidae > Pseudophryne > Pseudophryne corroboree. The sequence goes on along the minus strand of NC_086446.1, from coordinate 566,824,363 downwards.
GCACAAAAGTTCAAACCAATGTGATTGCAAGAATTGCAACACCACATTAAGGTCCCATGGTGCCACTGAGGGCACAAAGGGAGGTTGGATGTGCAGCACGCCTTTTACGAAGGTCTGAACCTCTGGAAGAGAGGCCAATTCTTTTTGAAAAAAAGATCGATAAGGCCGAAATCTGTACTTTAATAGAGCCTAACTTTAGGCCCGCATCCACACCTGCTTGTAGGAAATGGAGCAAACGCCCCAGGTGAAATTCCTCCGTAGGAGCCTTCTTGGATTCACACCAAGAGACATATTTTCTCCAAATATGGTGGTAATGCTTTGCCGTTACTTCTTTTCTAGCCTGAAGAAGTGTAGGAATGACTTCACTAGGAATACCCTTTCGGGCTAGGATCTGGCGTTCAACCTCCACGCCGTCAAACGCAGCCGCTGTAAGTCCTGATACACGCATGGCCCCTGTCGTAACAGGTCCTCCCGAAGAGGAAGAGGCCAGGGATCTTCTATGAGCAACTCCTGAAGATCTGGATACCAGGCCCTTCTTGGCCAATCCGGAACAATGAGGATCACCTGAACCCTTGTTGTTCTTATAATTTTTATCACCTTTGGAATGAGTGGAAGTGGAGGGAACACATAGACCGACTGAAACACCCACGGTGTCACTAGGGCGTCCACCGCTATCGCTTGAGGGTCCCTTGACCTGGAACAATATCTCTGAAGTTTCTTGTTGAGGCGGGACGCCATCATGTCCACTTGAGGAACTCCCCAACGACTAGTCACTTCTGCAAAGACCTCTTGATGAAGACCCCACTCTCCTGGATGGAGATCGTGTCTGCTGAGGAAGTCTGCTTCCCAGTTGTCCACTCCTGGAATGAAGACCGCTGACAGAGCGCTGGCCTGCTTTTCCGCCCAGCGAAGAATTTTTGTGGCCTCGGCCATCGCTGCTCTGCTCTTCGTTCCGCCTTGGCGGTTTATGTACGCCACTGCTGTCACGTTGTCTGACTGAATCAAGACCGGCAGACCTCGAAGAAGATGTTCTGCTTGCAGTATGCCGTTGTATATGGCTCTTAATTCCAGAATATTTATGTGTATACAAGCTTCCTGGCTTGACCACTTTCCCTGAAAGTTTCTTCCCTGTGTGACTGCTCCCCAGCCTCGGAGGCTTGCATCTGTGGTCACCAGGATCCAGTCCTGAATCCCGAACCTGCGTCCTTCCAGAAGGTGAGAACTGTGCAGCCACCACAGAAGTGAAATTCTGGTCCTGGGAGATAGAATTATTTTCCGGTGCATAACTAGGTGAGACCCGGGCCACTGGTCCAGCAGGTTCCACTGAAACAACCTGGCATGAAACCTGCCATACGGAATGGCCTCGTAAGGCCGACACCATCTTCCCCAGCAACCGAGTGCAGCGAAGAACTGACACCTTTGCCCATTTCAGAATCTGTTTTACCATGTTCTGTATTTCCAGAGCTTTTTCCACTGGAAGAAAAACTCTCTGCAATTCTGTATCCAGAATCATACCCAGGAACGACAGCCGTGTCGTTGGATCCAACTGTGATTTTGGCAAATTTAGGAGCCAACCATGTTGTTGCAGAATAGTCAGTGAAAGGGCAACATTCTTCAACAATTGCTCCTTGGACCTCGCCTTTATGAGGAGATCATCCAAGTATGGGATAATTGTGATTCCCTGCTTGTGCAGGAGAACCATCATTTCCGCCATTACTTTGGTGAAAATCCTCGGGGCCGTGGATAGACCAAACGGCAACGTCTGAAATTGGTAATGACAACCCTGCACCGCAAATCTCAGGTAAGCCTGATGTGGAGGATATATGGGGACATGTAAGTATGCATCTTTTATGTCGACCAACACCATAAAATCCCCCTCCTCCAGACTGGAGATCACTGCTCCTAGAGACTCCATCTTGAACTTGAATCTTTTCAGAAAGAAATTGAGGGATTTTAGGTTTAGAATCGGGACCACGAACAGGCTCGAATAAAAACCTTCCCCCTGTTGAGACGGGGGTACCGTGACAATCACTTGATTTTGACACAACTTTAGTATCGCAGCGCTTACTCTCTCTCTTTCTGGAAGAGAAGCTGGCAAGGCCGATTTGAAAAATCTGTGAGGGGACACGTCTTGAAACTCTGTAACCCCTGGGTTACAATGTCTACTATCCAGGGATCCAGGTCCTAGTGTACCCAGACGTGGCTGAAGAGCTTGAGACGTGCCCCCACTGGCGCAGACTCCCGCAGAGGAGCCCCAGCGTCATGCGGTGGATTTGGTAGAAGCCGGAGAGGACTTCTGCTCCTGGGAACTTGCCACAGCCTGTGACCTTTTCCCCCGACCTCTCCCCCTTGCAGCAAGGAAGGAGGACCCACGTCCTTTTTTGAATCTATTGGGCCAAAAGGACTGCATCTGATAGTGAGGCGATTTCTTCTGCTGTGCAGGGACATAAGGTAAAAAGGAAGACTTACCCGCGGTAGCCGTAGACACCAGGTCAGTGAGGCCGTCGCCAAACAAAACCCTACCGTTAAACGGTAGAGCCTCCATCGCCTTCTTAGAGTCAGCATCAGCATTCCATTGATGTAACCACAACGCTCTCCTTGCAGAGACCGCCATGGCATTGGCCCTTGAACCCAAAAGGCAAATATCCCTTACAGCTTCTTTTAAATATGCTGCAGCGTCCCTGATGTGACCCAGAGTCAAAAGTACACTATCCCTGTCTAGGGAATCTACCTCAGATGACAAGTTATCTGCCCACTTTTCAATAGTGCTACTCATCCATGCCGCAGCAACGGCAGGCCTGAGTAGCGACCCTGTAGTGACATATATGGATTTTATTGTATTTTCCTGCTTACGATCCTTTAGGGCTGCCGTGTCTGGGGACGGAAGCGCCACCTTTTTGGATAGACGCGATAAAGCTTTGTCTACCGTGGGGATTGACTCCCACCCTTTCCCTGTCCCCCGAGGGGAACGGATATGCCACTGGAATTCTTTTGGGAACCTGAATCTTTTTGTCCGGATTTTCCCAAGCCTTTTCAAAAAGTGCGTTCAGTTCATGAGAGGGAGGAAATGTTACCTCAGGTTTCTTTCCTTTAAACATACAGACCCTTGTATCAGGGACAGCAGGGTCCTCAGTAATATGTAGTACGCCCGTTATCGCCACAATCATGTACCGAATACTCTTACCCAGTTTTGGATGTAATCTGGCATCACTATAGTCGACACTGGAATCAGAGTCCGTGTTGGTATCTGTATCTACTATCTGGGCAAATGCACGTTTCTGCGACCCCGAAGGGGTCTGGGTCTGTGACAAAGCATCTTCCATGGATTTTCTCCATGTTTGGTTCTTAAACTCAGATTTATCAAATCTCTTAGTCAATTTTGTCACATTTTCATTTAAAACACTCAACATATTCACCCAATCATCCGTCGGCGGTGCCGACACAGCCACTCTCACAGTATTTTCTGTCCCCACTCCAGCCTCCTCCTGGGAAGAGCATTCCGCCTCAGAAATGTCGACACACACGTACCGACAGCCACAAGCACACTGGGGCTATAGGAGACAGACCTATAATAAAGCCTGCAAGAGGGACACAGAAAGAGATCTGCCAGCTCACACCAAGCGCCTATCCCGATACTGAGGCCAGTAAGGTGACTGCCCAGCCCTGTTAGCGCTTTTTAATATAATCAATCAGCACCAAATTGCCTGTGCCCTCCCCTTTTTCACCCTGTTACTTGTACAGCAGTGCGGAGGACAGGGTCAGCGTCTCTGCAGCTTCTGAGGAGAGAGAAGATGGCGCTGGTCAGAGCTGTGCGGCCAAGCCACGACCCCTACATGGCGCGCTTCAGTCCCGCTCAAAATACTGATTATACTGGCGGGGGTCCCTGAACTAGTGCCCGGAGCACTGCTACTATACAAGCAAATCTGATCTGAGGTCTCATGCTGCCCAGGGCACCCCCCTGAAAATAACAAAATTAAATAAAGCCTTTTGCTGAGAAACTCAGGAGAGCTCCTCAGTGTGCATCCAGTCTCACCGGGCACAGAATCTAACTGGAGTCTGGAGGAGGGGCATAGGGGGAGGAGCCAGTTCACACCCATTCAAAGTCTTATAGTGTGCCCATGTCTCCTGCGGATCCCGTCTATACCCCATGGTTCTTGAAGCATCCCCAGCATCCTCTAAGACGTATGAGAAAATGAGGTAAGAACTCACATCAAAATATAGACTTCCTTATACTGCTCTGACTAGGAGATAGGAAAAATACTATGGAAGCAGAGAAGAAGTACCCCTCTATACCCTAATTGGCCTGTCCCTGGGTGAAAAAAACTTCCTGTCTAGAACTAGGGCATACCTCCCAACATGACCCTCTCCAGGAGGGACAGAATGCTCTGTTCCTGGACTTACATAGTTACATAGTTGTTGAGGTTGAAAAAAGACAGATGTCCATCGGGTTCAACCTGTATAATAAATGTTTTTTTATTTGTTTTTTTATTAATCTTAATTAAATGCTGTATCCTTGGATATTTTTTTCCGCTAGGAATTTATCTAATCCATTTTTAAACTTATTTATTGAGTCCACCATTACTACCATCTCTGGTCAAGAAATCCAAATCTTTACTGTTCTTACTGTGAAGAACCCCTTTCTCCGTTGTGTATGGATTTTTTCCCCCCTCTAACCTCAGGGGGTGTCCTATGTAGTGTTTTTGATAAACAAATCGTTTGATAAATCCTTGTATTGTCCCTTAATGTATTTAGAAATATTAATAATGTCCCGTCTCAGTCGCCTCTTTTCCAGTGTAAACAAATCTAACCTTTTAAGTCTTTCCTCATAATTCAGTGCCTCTAACCCCTTAACCAATTTGGTGGCTCGCCTCTGAACCTTTTTGAGCTCCAAGATGTCTTTTTATAGTGAGGTGCCCAGAACTGTACATAATATTCCAGGTGTGGACGCACCAATGATTTATACAGTTGCAGGATTACACTCTCATCCCTTGTCTCCATTCCCCGTTTAATGCATGCTAACACCTTATTTGCTTTTTTTTGCTGCATTCTGACATTGCGTACTGCTACCAAGTTTATTGTCGATGAGCACCCCCAAATCTTTTTAAACTACTGTTATCCCTATATTTTCCCCATTTACTGTAGTTTATAGGCTGCCTGATTGTTCTTAGTCCCAAAGTGCATAACTTTACATTTGTCTGTATTGAACCTCATTCTCCATCTATCTGCCCAGACCTCAAGTCTAGATAAGTCATTCTGAAGAGACTCAACATCCTTGTATGATTTACTCTACATAGCTTAGTATCATCTGCGAAAATTGATACTGTGTTTTCCAGTCCTTCTCCTAGGTCATTAATGAATATATTAAACAACAATGGTCCGAGTACTGAACCCTGTGGTATACCACCGAGCACTGGAGCCCATTCAGAGTACATCCCATTAATCCCCACTCGCTGTTCCCTATTGAACAGCCAATTATTCACCAGAGTACAAATAGTGTCCCCTACCCCAAGCTCCCTTAATTTGAGAATTAGTCTCTTATGTGGAACTTTGTAAAAGGCCTTAGCGAAGTCCAAAAAGATCACATCCACTGCATGACCCTGATCAATATTATCGCTCACTTTCTCGCAGAAGCATATTAAGTTAGTTTGACAGGATCTGTCCTTCACAAAACCATGCTGATTCCTAGTAATAACCTTAGAGGTATCCAAGTACTCAAGTATGCTGTCCCTTAATATACCTTCCAGTAATTTCACTACTATAGATGTCAAACTTACCGGTCTATAGTTACATGGGTGAGTTTTAATACCCTTTTTAAATATTGGGACTACCTCTGCTATATGCCAGTCCTTTGGCATCGCTCCTGATCTAATTGACTTTCTGAAAATCAAATATAGGGGTCTCGATAGCTCTATATTAAAGTTCCATAAGAACCCTGGGGTGCAGTCCATCCGGCCCAGGAGATTTATTTATCTTAATTTTATTTAGTCTCTCCCGGACTACATCCTCGTTTAACCAAGTCTTTAGAATCGGGTCGTTTTCGTAGCTTATGTTATGCTCTACTCGCATCAACCTGTCCTCATTCGTGAATACTGATGAAAAGAATTTATTAAATAAATCTGCTTTATCCCTATCATCATTAATCAAGACATCCAACTAGCCCTTTAAAGGCCCAATATTCTCCCTTTTTAACCTTTTTCCGTTTATGTATTTAAAGAACTTTTTGGGGTTTGTTATACTCTCCTTTGCGATTTGTTTTTCGTTTTCTATTTTTGCTGCTCCGATTTATTTTTAGCATTTTTTGTTACATTCCTTGAAGAACTGGAATGATTCCACCGTTCCGTCAGACTTAAATGCTTCGAAAGCACGCCTTTTTTTATTCATTTGTTCCTTGACCCTCTTATTAAGCCACATCGGTTTGAATTTCCTACTCCTGTTTTTGTTGACTTTGGGAATATACAAATGAGTGTACTTATTGAGCGTAGTTGTAAAACCATTCCACATTTCAGCAGTATTCTGACCTTGCAATGCAATTTCCCAATTGATGTCCCTCATTGCTTGTTTCAGCAAAAAGAAACTGGCTTTCTTTAAGTTGAAAGTTTTAGTCAGACCCTTGTATTGTTTTTGAAAGCTGATCTTGAATGTGATCATATTGTGATCGCTATTTCCTAGGGTCTCCCCTACTTTAGTATTGGATATTATTTCCTCATTATTAGCTAGTACTAGGTCCAGTATAGCCCTATGCCTAGTTGGTTCCCCGATTACCTGAGACAAGTAGTGATCTTTAAGCATGTTTAAGAACCTATTACCCCTAGTTGTATTTACTGTTTCGGTGTTCCAGTTTATGTCTGGGTAATTAAAGCCCCCAACAATAATGACGTCCACCATACCTGCAGCTTTTTCGATTTGCTGCCAGAGTAGTAATTCGTCAGACACACTAATATCTGGCAGTTTATAGCACGTCCCTATTACAAGTTTTTTTGTATCTTTACCCCCACTCGAAATCTCAACCCACAATGACTCCACGTTATCTCCAGTCCCCTCATATATGACTTCCTTTAAATACGGTTTTAAGAAAGGTTTAACAAAAAGAAAAACACCCCCTCCCTTATTAGCCCTCTCTCTCCTGAAGAGGACTTCCATCTTAATGTATGATTGCCATCACCTGTGTTGAACTAGTTATTTGATAATAGCTACCATGAAGTAGGAAGAAAAAAGTATTTTATACTGAGTATGGTAGAAACCGGAAAACAATGGAGTGACTGACAGAATGATGCACATGATGTACAGTTGGCGAGGAAGATCAGCCTTGCAGCTGCATTCAAAATGGATTATAGTGTTAAGAGTCTCTTTTTGGAAAGACCAGTAAGGAAAATAATGAAATAATCATTGTGAGAGAGAACGAGTACATGTATTACAGTTTTTGCAGTGTCTTGTGTAAGGTAAAGTTGTATTTTGGATATATGTAACATGATTTTGAGACAGATTGAATGTGGGGACAAGGACAGTTCAGAGCCAAAGATTATACCTAAGCAGTGAGTTTGTGGGGTAGGGTTTATTGTTGAGCGACCAACAGTAATAGAAATAGCAGGTTGGTACTACTATTTGTTGGTGGAAATATAATTTATTCTGTTTTAGAAATACAGGTTGAGTATCCCTTATCCAAAATTCCAAACTTGTGGGTCCCCTACTGAGATAATAGCATAATATATATATATATATATATATATATATATATATACACACACACACACACACACACACACACACACACACACACACACAGGTTGGGTATCCCATATCCAAATATTCCAAAATACGGACTTTTTTGAGTGAGAGTGAGATAGTGAAACCTTTGTTTTTTGATGGCTCAATGTACACAAACTTTGTTTTATACACAAAGTTATTAAAAATATTGTATTAAATGACCTTCAGGCTATGTGTATAAGGTGTATATGAAACATAAATGCATTCTGTGCTTAGATTTAGGTCCCCTCACCATTATATCTCATTATGGTATGCAATTATTCCAAAATACAGAAAAATCCCATATCCAAAATACTTCTGGTCCCAAGCATTTTGGATAAGGGAGACTCAACATTATATACACTGCTCAAAAAAATGAAGGGAACACTAAAAAAACAGATCCTAGATCTGAATGAATGATATGTTCTTATTAAATACTTTGTTCTTTACATAGTTGAATGTGCGGACAACAAAATCACACAAAAATTATCAATGGAAATCAAATGTATTAACCCATGGAGGTCTGGATTTGGAGTCACCCTCAAAATGAAAGTGGAAAAACACTATAGGCTGATCCAACTTTGATGTAATGTCCTTAAAACAAGTCAAAATGAGGCTCAGTAGTGTGTGTGGCCTCCACGTGCCTGTATGACCTCCCTACAATGCCTGGGCATGCTCCTGATGAGGTGGCAGATGGTCTCCTAGGGATCTCTTCCCAGACCTGGACTAAAGCATCCGCCAACTCCTGGACAGTCTGTGGTGCAACGTGGCGTTGGTGGATGGAGCGAGACATGATGTCCCAGATGTGCTCAATTGGATTCAAGTCTGGGGAACGGGCGGGCCAGTCCATAGCATCAATGCCTTCGTCTTGCAGGAACTGCTGACACACTCCAGCCACATGAGGTCTAGTATTGTCTTGCATTAGGAGGAACCCAGGGCCAACCGCACCAGCATATGGCCTCACAAGGGGTCTGAGGATCTCATCTCGGTACCTAATGGCAGTCAGGCTACCTCTGGCGAGCACATGGAGGGCTGTGCGGCCCCCCAAAGAAATGCCTCCCCACACCATTACTGACCCACTGCCAAACCGGTCATGCTGGAGGATGTTGCAGGTAGCAGAACATTCTCCTTGGCGTCTCCAGACTCTGTCACGTCTGTCACATGTGCTCAGTGAGAACCTGCTTTCATCTGTGAAGAGCACTGGGCGCCAGTGGCGAATTTGCCAATCTTGGTGTTCTCTGGCAAATGCCAAACGTCCTGCACGGTGTTGGGCTGTAAGCACAACCCCCACCTGTGGGCGTCGGGACCTCATACCACCCTCATGGAGTCTGTTTCTGATCGTTTGAGTAGACACATGCACATTTGTGGCTTGCTGGAGGTAATTTTGCAGCGCTCTGGCAGTGCTCCTCCTGTTCCTCCTTGCACAAAGGCGGAGGTAGCGGTCCTGTTACTGGGTTGTTGCCCTCCTACGGCCTCCTCCACGTCTCCTGATGTACTGGCCTGTCTCCTGGTAGCGCCTCCATGCTCTGGACACTACGCTGACAGACACAGCAAACCTTCTTGCCACAGCTCGCATTGATGTGCCATCCTGGATGAGCTCCACTACCTGAGCCACTTGTGTGGGTTGTAGGGAGGTCATACAGGCACGTGGAGGCCACATACACTACTGAGCCTCATTTTGACTTGTTTTAAGGACATTACATCAAAGTTGGATCAGCCTGTAGTGTGTTTTTCCACTTTAATTTTGAGTGTGACTCCAAATCCAGACCTCCATGGGTTAATAAATTTGATTTCCATTGATAATTTTTGTGTGATTTTGTTGTCAGCACATTCAACTATGTAAAGAACAAAGTATTTAATAAGAATATTTCATTCATTCAGATCTAGGATGTGTTATTTTAGTGTTCCCTTTATTTTTTTGAGCAGTGTGTATATATATATATATATATATATATATATATAATACGTATACAGGTTGAGTATCCCTTATCCAAAATGCTTGGGACCAGAGGTATTTTGGATATCGGATTGTTCCGTATTTTGGAATAATTGCATACCATAATGAGATATCATGGTGATGGGACCTAAGTCTAAGCATGCATTTTTGTTACATATACACCTTATACACACAGCCGGAAGGTAATTTTAGCCAATATTTTTTTGTAACTTTGTGCATTGAACAAAGTGTATCTACATTCACACAATTCATTTATGTTTCATATACACCTTATACACACAGCCTGAAGGTCATTTAATACAATATTTTTAATAAGTTTGTGTATTAAACAAAGTTTGTGTACATTGAGCCATCAAAAAACAAAGGTTTCACTATCTCACTTTCACTCAAAAAAGTCCGTATTTCGGAATATTCCGTATTTCGGAATATTTGGATATGGGATACTCAACCTGTAATACATATGTCATTATCTCAGTAGGGGATCCAAAAATGTTGAATATTGGATATTGGATAAGGGATACTCAACCTGTATTAAGTTTGAGGTGGCATAATGACATCCAAGATGAAATGGCAGAAAGGCATTTAGTGACAGGGACCAACACAAATTGTGAAAAATCTGGTGAGGATAGGTAGATTTGAGCATCAACCACAAACAGATGATACAGAAATCCGAAAGAGGTGATTAGTTTGCGAAGAGATGAGGTATAGATTGAAAAAAGCAGTGAACCCAAGACTGAGCCTTGCAGTACTCCAACTGATAGAGGTAGTAAAGGAGAGATGAATTCAGAGAAACAATGAAAGAGTAATTAGATAAGTAAGATGAGAACCAAGAATGGGCTGTGGCACAATGCTAGAGCCCACTGCACCGTAGAGAGGAGTGGGCCTACCCGAAGTTTGCACACGGGCACCCTCCTCTGTTAAAACGTACCTGACCAGATCATTCACTTAGTCAGTGCTGTCTCTGGAATGTTGGGAACAAAAGCCTGACTGAAGTAGTTCTAACAAGAACTGAATTACCACTTTAGAATCAAGAGGTTTGTGTTGGCTGGATCTAAGAGAAGGAGTGTATGGGTATATCAAATATCCTCCATTAGACTATCACGACTGGACTTTCTGAAGTAAAATTTGTTAGCGCTACTGCATTAATGAGTCATAACACAAAGCAAGATAGTTGATGTTTTATCTAAGTATCCATTACGCTTGAGCACTGTGGAGGGCCAATAATATGGCTTGAAACACAAAATTCTGATGCTCAGTTTATACTTAAACTTTTCCCCCCATAACAGACTACAACATTGTGGCTTCAGAAGCTATTTTCCTCACAGCGGTTCCGATATATCCAAATGCAACACTTCAAAATGGTGAAATCTATCACATAAGAGTAATATGGCTGTATATAGTAACCCCTGGGGCTCAACAATGGTAGGAAAATCCAACCAGCAAACCAATTAAACAATAATTTAGGGGATTGTTACTTGTGTTTGGTCCTCTTGCTTACGCCTGTAATTTCCCACCAGTGACACTAATCCACTCTGTATACCCCTGTGCAAACCATGATTGTTTGCCATTATGAGCCTTGGTGAGACTCTCTATACCAACATCTACTACTCCCTCACACACTGTTTTATTGGGTTTATAGTTATCCTGTGTATTTTCTTAGAAATTTTCCATGACTGCCTCTGATGATTTGAACCAATTGAATAAATTGAAGAATACTTGTACAGACACAAAATGTGCTGTGGCAACCACAGAGAATGACAGCTGCTCTGTGAGAACGGATTTAATTAACAGGACATGGTGGATCTTGTTTTTCAAAGCAGTAACGCCCAGTGTTGTGCCCACTGTACTTAAAGGGGCAATAAAAATAGGATTTTAATTGCCTACCAGTAAATCCTTTTTTCGTAGTCCGTAGAGGATACTGGGGTACACATTAGTACCATGGGGTATAGACGGGTCCACTAGATGCCTTGGGCACTTTAAGAAATAAACAGTGTGCACTGGCTCCTCCCTCTATGCCCCACTTACCAGACTCAGTCTAGAAACTGTGCCCGAGGAGACAGACATATCCTGAGGGAGGATGTAACAGAACAGTGGTGAGATTCGAACCAGCACACACAAACAAGAGGAAAGCCATGAACAGAAACGGCAACAGCTGAACCAACAACATTACTTAAAGTAACAGTGCAGGAAAATGAAGCACTGGGCAGGCGCCCAGTATCCTCTACGGCAAGGCTGGCCAAACCAGTCTTCGAGATCTACCAACAGTTCATGTTTTCCAGGCCTCCTGGAGATCTGTAGAATTGTCAGTTAGGAATGAATGCAGCACATCTTAATTAGTAATGACTACATCTGTGCACTAGCCAGGTGGTCTGGAAAATGCGAACTGTTGGTAGATCTCGAGGACTGGTTCGGCCAGCCCTGCTCTACGGACTTACCGGTAGGTAATTAAAATCCTATTTTCTCTTACGTCCTAGAGGATACTGGTACCATGGGGATGTACCAAAGCTCCCAAACCGGGTGGGAGATTGCCGAGGTTCCTGCAGAACTGATTGACCAAACTGAAGGTCCTCAGAGGCCAAAGTATCGAATTTGTAGAACTTAGCAAACGTGTTCGACCCCGACCAAGTAGCTGCTCGGCAGAGCTGTAAAGCCGAGACACCCCGGGCAGACGCCCAGGAAGAACTCACCTACATAGTAGAGTAGGCCTGTACTTCAGGAACCAGCAATCCTGCCGTGGAATAAGCATGCTGGATAGTAATCCTGATCCAGTGAGCAATAGACTGCTTTGAAGCAGGACACCCAATTTTCTTGGGATCATAGAGAACAAACAGCGAGTCAGATTTCCTGTGACGAGCTGTCCGCTTCACATAGATCTTCAAAGCCCTCACAACATCCAAGGACTTTGAGGTAGCAGAGGTGTCAGTAAGCACCGGAACCACAATAGGTTGGATGATATGAAACGCAGACACCACCTTAGGAAGAAATTGCTGACGAGTTCCGAGTTCAGCTCTAACTTCAATCAAATAGGGGCTTTTGTGAGACAACGCCCCCAGTTCCGACACACGCCTTGCAGAAGCTAAGGCCCACAGTGTAACGGTCTTCCACGCAAGAAACTTTACGTCAACCTCCTGTAAAGGCTAAAACCATTCCGATTGTAGGAACTGCAACACCACGTTAAGATCCCAAGGTGCCGTGGGAGGCACAAAGGGCGGTTGGATGTGCATAACCCCTCTCAAAAACGTCTGAACCTCAGGGAAGGAAGCCAATTGTTTCTGGTAGAGAATGGATATGCCGAAATCTGGACTTGCAAGGAGCCCAAACGTAGGCCCACATCCACACCCGACTGTAGAAAAAGGAGAAAACATCCCAGCTGAAATTCCACTGCAGGAAATACCCTGTTTTCACACTATGAGATATTTTTTCCAAATACGGTGGTAATGTTTATCGTTACCCCTATCCTGGCTTAGATCAGGGTTGGAATAACCTTGTCCGGAATGCCTTCCATGCTGTCAAAAGTAGCCATGGTAAGTCTTAAAAGACGAACGGCCCCTGTTACAGTAGATCCTCTCGAAGAGGTAGAGGTCACGGGTCCTCTAGGAGCATCTCCAGTAGATCCGCGTACCAGGCCCTTCTTTGGCCAATCCGGAGCAATGAGAATTGCTTGAACCTTTTCCCTTTTTATTCTTTTGAGAATTCTTGGGATCAGTGGAAGAGGTGGAAACACGTAAACCATCTGATAGACCCATGGAGTCACCATAGCGTCCACCGCCACTGCTTGCGGGTCCCTCGACCTGGAACAATACCGCTTTAGCTTCTTGTTGAGACCAAAGGCCATCATGTCTATTTGTGGAATGTACCATCGACGTGTTAAGGACTCGAACATCTGTGGGTGAAGGCCCTACTCTCCCGGGTGGAAGTCATGTCTGCTGAGGAAATCCGCTTCCCAGTTGTCTACTCCCGGAATGAAGATTGCCGACAGCGCCACCGCGTGTCTTTCTGCCCAGAGGAGAATTCTTGTTACCTCTAACATTGCTGCTCTGCTCTTCGTTCCGCCCTGTTGGTTTATGTACGTTACTGCCGTCACATTGTCCGACTGAACCTGAATGTCTTGATCTTGAAGAAGATGCGATGCCTGTAGAAGAGCGTTGTATATGGCCCTTAGTTCCAGAATGTTGATTGGAAGAATGGCTTCCTGACTTGACCATTTTCCTTGGAACTGTTCCCCCTGGGTGACCGCTCCTCAACCTCTGAGGCTTGCGTCTGTGGTTAGCAGAATCCAATTTAGATTCCCGAACCTTCGACCCTCGGTTAGGTGAGAAGTCTGAAGCCATCACAGAAGAGAAATTCTGGCTTTTGGCGACAGACGTATCCACTGGAGCATGTAAAGATGCAATTCGGACCATTTGTCCAACAGATCCAGCTCGAAGGGCCTCGCATGAAACCTTCCGCACTGCAGAGCCTCGTAAGAGGCGACCATCTTCCTCAGAAGGCGAATGCATAAATGCACCGATATCCGGGCTGGTTTTAGAACATAACGCACCATCGACTGGATTACCAATGCCTTTCCCAACGGAAGGAATACATTCTGTTCCTCCATATCATCATCCCCGGGAACGGAAGCCTCCGTGTTGGTTCCAGGTGGGATTTTGGTAGGTTCAGAATCCATCCGTGATTCTGAAGTAGACGGGTTGAGAGAGCAATGCTGTCCAACAACCTCTCCCTGGAAGGCGCTTTTATCAGCAGGTCGTCCAGGTACAGTATTATGTTCACTGCCTGCTTGCGGAGGAGAAAAATCATCTCTGCCATTACCTTGGTGAATACCCTCAGTGCCGTGGAGAGGCCAAATGGCAGGGCCTGAAACTGGTAGTGCCAGTCCTGTAGTGCAAACCGTAGATAAGCATGATGAGGCGGCCAAATCGGAATATGAAGGAATGCATCCTTGATGTCCAGACACCAGGAATTCCCCCTCCTCCAGACCTGAGATCACCGCTCTCAGAGACTCCATCTTGAACTTGAACACCCTTAAATACGAGTTCAGTGATTTGATTTGGTTTAAAATGGGCCTTACCGAACTGTCCAGTTTTGGTGCCACAAACAGGCTGGAGTAATATCCCTTGTTGTGTAGTTGAATTGGAACTGGGACAATGACTCGAGTCTGTACCAGTTTTTGGATTGCTGCCTGTAAAAGTCGTACTTGCTTCCGGAGAAGCTGGTAAGCCTGATTTGAAGAATCTGTGAGGTGGGAGTTCCTGAAACTCAGGTCTATATCCCTGGGTGATAGGGTGTGTGACCTAGGGATCCTGGCAAGATGTTGCCCAAATGTGACTGAAATAACGTAACCGAGCTCCCATCTGCCTGTCTACCAGGCAGTGCGGACCACCGTCATCCTGAAGGCTTTGAGGAAGCAGACCCGAAGGTCTGTTCCTGAGAACCTGCAGCTGCTGGTTTTCTGGCAGCTGCAGGTTCTCTGGGGTTACCTTTATTACCTTTGAAGGCTGTAGAAGAAACTTTGGCTTTGCCTTTGAATTTCGCTGTCCAAAAGGACTGCAGAGTGGGAGCAGAGTAGGTAGCAGAGTAGGTTTTCCTAGCTGGGGGTGCTGCGGAAGGAAGGTACGTAGACTTACCCGCCGTAGCCTTGGATATCCACGTATCCAGTTCATCTCCAAAAAGAGCCTCACCTGTGAATGGTAGGTTTTCCACGCCTTTCCTGGAATCCGCACCCGCAGTCCACTGGCGTAGTCACAGGCCCCTGCATGCTGACACTGCCATGGCAGTGATGCGTGCGTTGAGCAAACCAATTCCCTTTATGGCCTAAACCATAAAGTTAGCAGAGTCTTGAATATGCTGCAGGAATAAATCTAGCTTCCCCATGGGTAAGGTATCTAATCTGTCAATTAGGTTACCTGACCACTTTGCAATAGCTTTAGTGATCCATGCACAAGCAATAGTGGGTCTCTGGGCCACCCCAGCAGCAGTGTATAACGATTTGAGAGTGTTCTCAATCTTGGGGTCAGCTGTGTCCTTTAAGGATGCTGCCCCAGTAACAGGTAAGACTATCTTACGTGACAACCTAGATACCGATGCGTCCACAATCGGCGGGTTTTCCCATTTTTTTCTATCTTCCAGAGGAAAGGGTAAGGAAGTAAGTTAATCTTTTAGGGATCTGAAATTTTTTGTCAGGGTTAGCCCAAGTTTCTTCAAACAGGGCATTCAATTCCTTTGATGAAGGAAAAGTAGCTGAAGATTTCATTTTTTTACATTAAAAAAAGATTCCTCCTCTACTTCCGCCATCTTGTCAGGAATGTGCAGGACATTTCTGATAGCCTCTATCAGGGCCTGTATTCCTAGTGACAGGACCGCATCCCCCCCCCCCCCCCCCCCATTCGCATCCACTTCACCCTCCTCTGCATAAGCTGGGCCAGAGTACGCTTTTGTGGGCAAATGGCGGTGATTTGAGACCCTGGTATGGGAACTGAATCTCTATTCATCAGGTCATCCATAGACTGTATTAAAATATGCAACTCTTTCTCATTATGGGATAAATTTAGTAGAAATATTAGATATCATCCCTTTAATGGAAGCTAACCATGGGAGTTCTGCCCCACTAACTTGAGAATGTGCACTATCCTGAGTACAGGGTAGTGAGTCTCCGGGGGAGGAAAGACATTCAGCTGTGCAGGAAACACAGTCCCTGGACATGGTAACGTGAAGGGACACAGACACACCCACAGACAGAAGGGGAAAACACAGTTTAACCCACACAGAGCCCTCAGGGAGACACAGAAATTGGAGCCAGCCACACAGCGCCCCTGTAACCAAGTAAAACTTAGCTAGGTCGCCACACTAAGTCCCTTAACAGGGCTTAATATACTACAACACTCTCCCCCCCCCCCCTTCTAAGATCCCCTGGTACCACTGAGGAGACGTGGAATCTTTGTGGAGGAGCTGCGCTTCCCTGTGATTCCTGTCAGTGTAAGCTGCAGAGGGAAAATGGAGCTGGTGAGCTGCTGGATCTGCTCATAGTGAAGCCCTGCCCCCTTAATGGCTCTCGGCTTCCCGCTTTTTAGACTGGCCTAAGGTAATTTTTATGCCTAACAAAGGGTTAAAACCCCTGTTAGGGGTGTTAGCCAGTGTGGGTAATCAGTGGTGGCTCAGCGCGCCCCTCACAGTGGGACACACTACACTGTATGTCCTCCTGAGTCCCCTGGAGCGCAGCCTGCACTCAGAGCTGCGCACCTACCCTTGTGCCGCCATTCCCGCCGGCGACCTGATATCCGGGACGCTGGTGCTGTACTCGCCACTCTTCTATCTTCTGGCTCTGTTAGGGATGGCGGTGTGCTGCGGGAGGGTACGCTCGCCGTGGTGGGGCTTGCGAATGACTCCCTCAGGAGTTCAGAAGTTGCACCGTTCTCCCCCTAAGTCCCACGTAGCAGGCAGTCTGGTGCCTAAGCGTGACCGGCTCCTCCGGGCACATTGTCTAAACGGAGACTGGTAGGAGGGGCATAGAGGGAGAAGCCAGTGCACACTGTTGATTTCTTAAAAAGCCCAAGAACCGTCTATACACCATGGTACTAATGTGGACCCCCGTAAGAGAAATGTGGACCCCTGTAAGAGAAATTAAAAATATAAAAGGACTGGTTTTATATTTCATATTATTGCCCGTTTAAATCCTGTAGCTGAAAGCACAGAAGACGCATTGGATTTGAACACCACCACCTAGCAAATTTACCCTGTAGTCTTTATAATTTCTATGTCAGTTAAAACAGGATTTTAATACCTACCGGTAAATCCTTTTCTCCTGGTCCGTAGAGGATGCTGGGGTCCACTTCATGACCATGGGGTATAGACTGTTCCACAGGAGCCATGGGCACTCTTAAGACTTTTCAATTGTGTGAACTGGCTCCTCCCTCTATGCCCCTCCTCCAGACTTCAGTTATAGGAACTGTGCCCAGGGGGACGGACATTTCGAGGAAAGGATTTACTTTAATACTAGTGGTGAGAAACATACCAGCTCACACCTCAACCATGCCGCACACATGGCAATCAACATAACACACGCCAACAGGCATGAATCAATTGCAGCAACAAGCTGAAACTAACATAACACAACTTGTGTATAACTAAACTGCAGGTAAAGTACGCACTGGGACGGGCGCCCAGCATCCTCTACGGACTAGGAGAAAAGGATTTACCGGTAGGTATTAAAATCCTGTTTTCTCATACGTCCTAGAGGATGCTGGGGTCCACTTATTGATCATGGGGTTTATACCAAAGCTCCAGTACGGGCATGAGAGTGCGGATGAACCTGCAGCACCGATTGACCAAACTTGAGGTCTTCATCGGCCAAGGTATCAAACTTGTAGAATTTTGCAAACGTGTTTGACCCAGACCAAGTAGCTGCTCGGCAAAGTTGTAATGCCGAGACCCCCCCGGGCAGCCGCCCAGGATGAGCCCACCTTCCTAGTGGAATGGGCCTTCACCAACTTCGGCAACGGCAATCCAGCCGTAGTATGAGCTTGCTGAATCGTACCTCTGATCCAACATGCAATAGTCTGCTTGGAAGCAGGACACCCAATCTTGTTGGGAGCAGACAGGACAAACAAAGACTCTGTTTTCCGAATTCGAGCTGTTCTAGCGACATAAGTCTTCAAAGCTCTAACCACATCTAGAGACTTTTACTCAGTGAACGTGTCAGTAACCACTGGCACCACAATAGGTTGGTTTATGTGGAAAGAAGAAACCACCTTTGGAAGAAAATGTTGGCGAGTTCGTAACTCTGCTCTATCTTCATGGAAAATCAGGTAAGGTCTCTTGTGAGACAAGGCCCCCAATTCAGACACCCGCCGTGCGGATGCCAATGCCAAAAGCATCACCACTTTCCAAGTGAGAAACTTCAACTCTATCTCTCGTAGAGGCTCAAACCAATCCGATTGAAGGAACTGCAACACCACATTAAGGTCCCATGGTGCCACTGGAGGCACAAAAGGAGGCTGGATGTGCAGAACGCCTTTCACGAAGGTCTGAACCTCTGGAAGAGAGGACAATTGTTTTTGGAAGAAAACTGACAAGGCCGAATTCTGGACCTTGATTGACCCCAATCGGAGGCCCGCCTCCACACCAGCCTGCAGAAAATGGAGAAAACGTCCCAAGTGAAACTCTAACGTAGGAGTCTTCTTGGATTCACACCAAGACACATACTTTCTCCAAATACGGTGGTAATGTTTCAACGTTACTCCTTTCTGGCCTGAATAAGTGTGGGAATTACTTCTTTCGGAATACCCTTACGGGCTAGGATCCGGCGCTCAACAGCCATGCCATCAAACGTAGCAGTGGTAAGTCCTGATACACGCACGGCCCCTGCTGCAGCAGGTCCTCGCGAAGAGGAAGAGGTTGAGGATCCTCTATGAGCAACTCCTGAAGATCTGGGTACCAAGCCCTCCTTGGCCAGTCTGGGGCAATGAAGATTGCTCGAACCCTTGTTCTTCTTAGGATCCTGAGAACTTTTGGGATCAGCGGAAGTGGAGGGGAGACATACACTGACTGGAAAACCCACTGGGTCACTAGCGCATCCGCTGCTATTGCTTGAGGGTTTCTCGACCGGGAACAATATTTCTGAAGCTTCTTGTTGAGACGAGATGCCATCATGTCTAAATGAGGAACTCCCCAAAGACTTGTCGCCTCTGCGGAGACTTCTTGGTGGAGGCCCCACTCTCCTGGATGGAGATCGTGTCTGCTGAGGAAGTCTGCTTCCCAGTTGTCTACTCCCGGAATGAAAATTGCTGACAGAGATTTTGCATGCCTTTCTGCCCAGAGGAGGATCTTTGTCACCTCTGCCATTGCTGCTCTGCTTTTCGTTCCGCCCTGCCTGTTTATGTGCGTGACTGCTGTTACATTGTCCAGCTGGATCTGCACGGGATGATCTTGAAGAAGATGTACCGCTTGTCGGAGGCCGTTTTAAATGGCTCTCAATTCCAGCACGTTTAGGTGTAGGCAGGCTTCCTGACTTGACCATTTTCCTTGGAAGCTTTCCCCCTGAGTGACAGCTCCCCAGCCTCGGAGACTTGCATCCGTGGTTACCAGGACCCAGTCCTGAATCCCGAATCTGCGTCCCTCTAGTAGGTGCGGACTGTGTAGCCACCACAGGAGTGAAATCAGGGCTTTTGATGACAGGACTATTTTTCGGTGCATGTGAAGGTGGGATCCCGACATCTTGTCCAACAGGTCCCACTGGAATACTCTGGCATGGAACCTGCCAAACTGTATGGCCTTGTAGGCCGCCACCATCTTCCCCAACAACCGAATGCACTGATGGATCGACACACTGGATGGTTTCAATAATTGTTTTACCATTTTCTGGATTTCCAGAGCCTTTTCCACCGGAAGAAATACTCTGAACTTCCGTGTCCAGAATCATCCCGAGAAAAGACAATCTTGTTGTTGGTTCCAATTGTGACTTTGGATAATTTATGATCCAACCGTGTTGTTGGAATATCATCAGGGAGAGCGTGATGTTTTGTAACAACTGCTCCCTGGATCTCGTCTTTATAAGGAGATCGTCCAGATAAGGAATTATATTGACTCCATTTTGACGAAGGAGGACCATCATCTCCGCCATTACCTTGGTGAATACCCTCGGCGCCGTGGAGAGACCGAAAGATAACGTCTGGAACTGGTAATGGCAATCCTGAACCGCAAATCTCAGATAGGCCTGGTGAGGAGGATAAATGGGAACATGCAGGTAAGCATCCTTGATGTCTACCGACACCATGTAATCCCCCTCCTCCAGACTGGAAATCACTGCCCGGAGTGATTCCATCTTGAACTTGAACCGTTTCAAGTAGAGATTCAAATTTTTTAGGTTCAGGATCGGTCTGACCGAGCCGTCCGGCTTCGGAACTACACAGAGGCTTGAATAAAACCCCTCCCCTTGCTGCGGCAAAGGCACCAGAACTACGACCTGGTCCTGACATCATTTTTGGATTGCCGCTGTTACTGCTTTTCTTTCTGGAAGAGAAGCTGGCAAGGTTGATTTGAAAAATCGGCATGGGGGAACGTCTTGAAACTCCAGCTTGTATCCCTGGGATACTATTTGCAATACCCAGGGATCCAGGCCAGACAGAATCCAACCTTGGCTGAACAGTTTTAGACGTGCCCCCACCC
Organism: Pseudophryne corroboree; assembly: GCF_028390025.1. NCBI lineage: Eukaryota > Metazoa > Chordata > Amphibia > Anura > Myobatrachidae > Pseudophryne > Pseudophryne corroboree. The sequence goes on along the minus strand of NC_086446.1, from coordinate 566,803,503 downwards.
GAGCGGCCTCCCGCAAGGGAGTTCCAGCGTCATGCTGAAGATTTGGCAGAAGTAGGGGTAGACTTCTGCTCCTGGGAACCTGGAGCCGGTGTGGGCTTCTTTCTCCTTCCTCTTCCCCTTCCTGCAAAGAAGGGGAAACCTCTCGCTCTTTTGTATTTATTGGGCCGAAAGGACTGCATGTGTGTGTGATAGGTCTTTTTTGCCGATGCAGGTGCAGAGGGCAAAAACGTTGACTTACCTGCAGTAGCCGCCGAGACTAACGCATCCAGACCATCGCCAAATAAGGTCTCACCTTTATATGGAAGAGCCTCCATGTTTCTTTTGGAATCCGCATTTCACTGGCGAATCCACAATGCCCGCCTAGCTGATACCGCCATGGTATCGGCTTGTGAACTCAAGAGTCCAATATCTTTCATCGCTTCTAGCATGTAGGCGGCAGCGTCTTTGATATACCCTAACTTAAGGAGTATCTCATCTTTATCAACCGTGTCAATTTCTGAAGACACGCTTTCTGACCATTTTTCAATAGCGCGACTGACCCACGCGCAGGCAATAGTGGGTCTGAGCAGTGTACCATTGGCAACATAAATGGATTTCAATGTAGTTTCCATCTTACGGTCAGCCGGCTCTTTTAGTGAAGCCATGCCGGTGCAGGGAGAATAACCTTCTTTGTCAACCTGGATAGTGCACTAACACAGGGGGCGATTGCCATTTTTTCCTGTCCTCTGCTGGGAAAGGGTAAGCTACCTGAATCCGCTTAGGAATATGAATTTTTTTTTTCTCAGGATTCACACACATCCCTGCAAAGAGAGCATTTAGCTTGTGGGAAGGAGGGAACGTGACTTTGGATTTCTTTTCCTTACATAAATACGCCTTCTCCTGAGGTACAGGAGTGGCTTCTGTAACTTCCAACACGTCCATTATAGCCACAATCATATATTGTATATTTTTTGCCAATTTATGATCTATTTCTCTAGAGCCACTATCGTCGACACAAGAATCAGAGTCTGTGTCGGTATCAGTATTCACAAATGGTCTCTTATGTGACCCAGAGGGGCCGCCTGCAGAAGGAAGAACTGAGTCCTGAAAAATCACATCTTCCACAGATTTTCTCCAGCATGCAGCCTGAGATTCAGACTTATCTAACCTCCTGTTAATAAGATGCATACTGTCACGTATTTCTTTCACCCATGCAGGCTCTGTGTCCCTAAAATGCCTTCCTCCGGGGAGGAACTCCCTGTCTCAGACATGCCTTACACGTGTACAGCACACACTCACAGACACACTGGGACTTATAAGGGGACAGACCCATAGCAAAATCTGTCAATGGGACACAGTATAGGAGCAGCCAGTTCACAACCCCAGCGCCAGTATGTAATGTCTGTGAACACAGAATGCCCACAGACAACAGCGCTTTTACACAGTAATTCACACTAGTAATGCACCACCAAACGCTTTGTGCCCCCCTTATTTGCACCCTGTACTTGTTGCCAGAAGTGGAGGAAAGGACCAGCGTTGTCTCTGCAGCTGAGGAGATAGAAGAAATGGCGCTGAGCAGTGTGCTGGCTGCCTGAGGAAGAAGCTCCGCCCCCGCAAATGGCACGTTTTTCACTCCGCAAGGTCTGTTAATATTTATACTGGCGGGGGTAGGGCTGTGCCAGCAGCATCTTATGCCCCCATTGCGCCAGTTTAAGGTAATATTTTGCTGCCCAGGGCACCCCCCCCCCCCCCCCCCCCACAAGCCCTGCACCCTGCAGTGCACTGTGTGTGTGGGCAGCAATGGCGCGATGCGCTCCCGCCAGCCGTGCTGTACCTCAGCCGTCACTTTAGTTGCTAGAAGATCTATCTTCTCATACTCACCTGTCTTCAGACTTCTGGCTCTGCGAGGGGGGTGACGGCGTGCTGTGGGAGTGAGCATCTAGGCACAGCTAGCATTCAGTTCCCTTCAGGAGCTAATGGTGTCCTGTCAGCCAGAAGCAGAGCCATGAAACTCTTCAGGAAGTTGGTTCTGCTTCTGCCCCCTCAGTCCCACGAAGCAGGGAGTCTGTTGCCAGCAGTTCTCCCTGAAAATAAAAAACCTAACAAGTCTTTTTCAGAGAAACTCAGTAGAGCTCCTCAGAGTGCATTCAGTCTCCTGGGCACATTTCTAAAACTGAAGTCTGGAGGAGGGGCATAGAGGGAGGAGCCAGTTCACACCCATTGAAAAGTCTTGAGTGCCCATGGCTCCTGCGGAACTATCTATACTCCATGGTCAATAAGTGGACCCCAGCATCCTCTAGGACGTATGAGAAAAATGAGTTCGGGTCCAATATCTCCAATTCTGGACAATATACTAATGCGTTGCTGCCTGCTACCTTAGCAACACTGATAGTCTCTGACCTTTATACCACCAAGGATTTTCTCCATTTTTTTGTTCTTAATAATTGTGCGAGTCTTGCCTATCCTATTCTACTTCTATCCAACATAAAACAATTTTTTATAATATTATATATATATATATATATATATATATATATATATATATATATATACACACACATACATACATATACACACACATACATAAACACACACACACACACTTCACGAGCTGGTAGGCACTCCCGATCAAATCCACATCTGCCACGGAGCCAGGAACCAATTAGCAGCATACAGTAACGAACATACGGCACTCAGTGGACTTGTAGTTCATCAGAAAAATTACAGCAGAAGCATCTGAACTTGCAACGTTTCGGGTATATTACCCGCCGTCATGCATCACAAACATAGATCTATGTTTGTGATGCCTGAAGACGGGTAATAAACCCGAAACGTTGCAAGTTCAGATGTTTCTGCTGTGATTTTTCTGATGAACTACAAGTCCACCGAGTGCCAAATGTTCGTTACTATATATTATATATATATATATATATATATATATATATATATATATATATATATATATCTTTAATAGTAAAACGTGTTGCTTACAGGTAACGCTCTATATTATGCATACTATATTTTTGTGCAGACATTGAAATATATAACAGAAGAAACTACTATCACTATACATACCTGCATGTTAGTATATGCATTAAAAAAAAATAAGAATTTACTCACCGGTAATTCTGTTTCTCGTAGTCCGTAGTGGATGCTGGGAACTCCGTAAGGACCATGGGGAATAGCGGGCTCCGAAGGAGGCTGGGCACTCTAGAAAGATCTTAGACTACCAGGTGTGCACTGGCTCCTCCCACTATGACCCTCCTCCAAGCCTCAGTTAGGTACTGTGCCCGGACGAGCGTACACAATAAGGAAGGATTTTGAATCCCGGGTAAGACTCATACCAGCCACACCAATCACACTGTACAACTCGTGATATGAAACACAGTTAACAGTATGAAACAATAGAGCCTCTCAACAGATGGCTCAACAATAACCCGATTTAGTTAACAATAACTATGTACAAGTATTGCAGATAAACCGCACTTGGGATGGGCGCCCAGCATCCACTACGGACTACGAGAAACAGAATTACCGGTGAGTAAATTCTTATTTTCTCTAACGTCCTAGTGGATGCTGGGAACTCCGTAAGGACCATGGGGATTATACCAAAGCTCCCAAACGGGCGGGAGAGTGCGGATGACTCTGCAGCACTGAATGAGAGAACTCCAGGTCCTCCTCAGCCAGGGTATCAAATTTGTAGAATTTTGCAAACGTGTTTGCCCCTGACCAAGTAGCTGCTCGGCAAAGTTGTAAAGCCGAGACCTCTCGGGCAGCCGCCCAAGATGAGCCCACCTTCCTTGTGGAATGGGCATTGACAGATTTTGGCTGTGGCAGGCCTGCCACAGTATGTGCAAGCTGAATTGTACTACAAATCCAACGAGCAATAGTCTGCTTAGAAGCAGGAGCACCCAGCTTGTTAGGTGCATATAGGATAAACAGCGAGTCAGATTTTCTGACTCTAGCCGTTCTGGAAACATATATTTTCAGTGCCCTGACAACGTCTAGCAACTTGGAGTCCTCCAAGTCCCTAGTAGCCTAGGCACCACAATAGGCTGGTTCAGGTGAAACGCTGACACCACCTTTGGGAGAAACTGGGGACGAGTCCTCAATTCTGCCCTATCCATATGGAAAATCAAATAAGGGCTTTTACAAGACAAAGCCGCCAACTTTGATACTCGCCTGGCAGAAGCCAAGGCCAATAACATAACCACCTTGCACGTGAGATATTTCAGATCCACGGTTTTTAGTGGTTCAAACCAATGTGATTTTAAGAAACTCAACACCACGTTGAGATCCCAAGGTGCCACAGGAGGCACAAACGGGGGCTGACTCTGCAGCACTCCTTTTATAAATGTCTGAACTTCAGGTACTGAAGCTAGTTCTTTTTGAAAGAAAATCGACAGAGCCGAGATCTGTACCTTAATGGAACCCAATTTAAGGCCCATAGTCACTCCTGCTTGCAGGAAATGCAGAAATCGACCTAGTTGAAATTCCTCTGTTGGGGCCCTTTCGGCCTCACACCATGCAACATATTTTCGCCATATGCGGTGATAATGAGTTGCTGTAACCTCTTTCCTGGCTTTAGTAAGCGTAGGAATGACTTCCTCCGGAATGCCCTTTTCCTTCAGGATCCGGCGTTCAACCGCCATGCCGACAAACGCAGCCGCGGTAAGTCTTGGAACAGACAGGGCCCCTGCTGCCGCAGGTCCTGTCTGAGTGGCAGAGGCCATGGGTCCTCTGATATAAATTCTTGAAGTTCTGGGTACCAAGCTCTTCTTGGCCATCCACGAGTATCGTTCTTACTCCTCGCCTTCTTATTATTCTCAGTACCTTTGGTATGAGAGGCAGAGGGGAGAACACATAAACCGACTGGTACACCCACGGTGTTACCAGAGCGTCCATAGCTATCGCCTGAGGGTCCCTTGACCCGGTGCAATATCTTTTATAGCTTTTTGTTGAGGCGGGACGCCATCATGTCCACCTGTGGCCTTTCCCAATGGTGTACAATCCTATTGGAAGACTTCTGGAGGAAGTCCCCATTCTCCCGGGTGGAGGTCGTGTCTGTTGAGAAGATCGAACACTGCTGACAGTGCTAACACATGATTTTCCGCCTATCGGAGAATCCTTGTGGCTTCTGCCATCGCCATCCTGCTTCTTGTGCCGCCCTGTTGGTTTACATGGGCGACTGCCGTGATGTTGTCTGATTGGATCAGTACCGGCTGGTTTTGAAGCAGAGGCCTTGCCGGCCTCAGGGCATTGTAAATGGCCCTCAGGTCCAGAATATTTATGTGTAGGGAAATAACCTGACTTGACCAAAGTCCCTGGAAATTTCTTCCCTGTGTGACTGCCTCCCAGCCTCAAAGGCTGGAATCCCTGGTCACTAGGACCTAGTCCTGTATGCCGAACCTGCGGCCCTCTTGAAGATGGGCACTCTGCAGCCACCACAGTAGAGATACCCTGGTCCTTGGAGACAGGGTTATCAGCCTATGCATCGGAAGATGCGATCCGGACCACTTGTCCAACAGGTCCCTCTGAAAAGTTCTTGTATGGAACCTGCCTAATGGGATTGCTTCGTAGGAAGCTACCATTTTTCCCAGGACTCGCGTGCAATGATGCACCGCTACCTATTTTGGCTTCAGGAGGTCTCTGACTAGAGATGACAACTCCTTGGCTTTCTCCTCCGGGAGAAACACTATTTCTGGTTTTATGTCCAGAACCATCCCCAGGAACAGTAGACGTGTCATAGGAACCAGCTGTGACTTTGGACTGTTTAGAATCCAACCATGCTGTTGTAGCACTTTCCAAAATAGTGCTACCCCGACTACCAACTGCTCCTTGGACCTCGCCCTTATAACGAGATTGTCCAAGTACGGGATAATTACAACTCCCTTTTTTTGAAGGAGTATCAACATTTCGGCCATTACCTTGATAAAACACCCTCGGTGCCATGTACAGTCCAAACGGCAGTGTCTGGACTTGGTAATGGTAATCCTGTACCACAAATCTGAGGTACTCCTGGCGAGGATGGTAAATGGGGACATGCAGGTAAGCATCCTTGATGTCCCAGGATACCATGTAATCCCCCTCGTCCAGGCTTGGAATAACCGCCCTGAGCGATTCCATCTTGAACTTGAATTTTTGTGTTCAAGGATTTTAAATATAACATGGGTCACACCGAACCATGCGGTTTCGGTACCCCAACCCGTGTGGAATAGTAACCCCGTCCTTGTTGAAGTAGGGGCACCTTGAGTATTACCTGGTGGGAATACCGCTTATTAATTGCCTCTAGCACAGCCTCCCTGCCTGAGGGAGTTGTCAGCAAGGCATATTTTAGGAAACGGCTGGGGGGAGACATCTCGAATTCCAGCTTGTACCCCTGAAATACTACTTGAAAGAAACAGGGATCCACCTGTGAGCGAGCCCACTAATTGCTGAAATTTTTTAGACGGCCCCCCACCGTACCTGGCTACACCTGTGGAGCACCCGCGTCATGGTGTGGCCTCACAGGAGGCGGGGGAAGAATCTTGATTCTGGGAACAGGCTGACTGGTGCAGCTTTTTTCCCTCTACCCTTGTCTCTGTACAGAAAGGAAGCGCCATTTGACCCGCTTGCTTTTCTGAAGCCGAAAGGACTGTACCTTTGTCTGTGAGGAAACCTGAGGTAAAATTATTTCTTCCCAGCAGTTGCTGTGGATACGAGGTCCCAGAGACCATCCTCAAATAATTCCTCACCCTTATAAGGCTCTCTATGCGCTTTTTAAGTCAGCATCACCTGTCCAGTGACAGGTCTCTAATACCCTCCTGACAGAATGGACATTACATTTATTTTGGATGCCAGCCGGCAAAATATCCCTCTGTGCATCCCCCATATATAAGACGACGTCTTTAATATGTTTTTATGTTTGCCAACTAGTATCCCTGTTTGACAGGGTCACCGACCACGCTGCAGCAGCACTATCTGCAGGTCTCAGTCTAGTACCTGAGTGTGTAAAAACAGACTTCAGGATAGCCTCCTGTTTTTTATCAACAGGTACCTATTAAAGTGGCCGTATCCTAAGACGGCAGTGCCACCTTTTTTGACAAACGTGTGAGCGCCTTATCCACCCTAGGGGATATCTCCCAGCGTAACTTATCCACCTGGCGGGAAAGGGTACGCCATCAGTAACTTTTTATAAATTACCAGTTTCTTAACGGGGGAACCCACGCTTTCACACACTTCATTTATTCATCTGATGGGGGAACAAAACACTGCCTGTTTTTTCTCCCCAAACCTAAAACCCATTTTTAGAGGTGCTTGGGTTAAAGTCAGAAATGTATAACACATTTTTTATTGCCGGGATCACGTCACGGATGTTCCTAGTGGATTGTGTATATGTCTCCACCTTGTCGACACTGGAGTCAGACTCCGTGTCGACATCTGTGTCTGCCATCTGAGAGAGCGGGCGTTTTTGAGCCCCTGATGGCCTTTGAGACACCTGGGCAGGCGCGGGCTGCGAAGCCGGCTGTCCCACAGCTGTTACGTCATCCACCATTTTATGTAAGGAGTTGACACTGTCGGTTAATACCTTTCACCTATCCATCCACTCTGGTGTCGGCCCCACAGGGGTGACATCACATATATCGGCCTCTGTTCTGTCACCATATAAGCCTCCTCATTCAACATGTCGACACAGCCGTACCGACACACCGCAGACACACAGGGAATGCTCTAAACGAGGACAGGACCCACAAAAGCCCTTTGGGGGGACAGAGTAAGAGTATGCCAGCACACACCAGAGCGCTATATATATACAGGGACTAACTGAGTTATGTCCCTAATAGCTTTTATATAATATACTGTATACAGTGCCAATTTTAATGCCCCCCCTCTCTTTTCCCTCTTACTGTACTGTAGAATTGCAGGGAAGAGCCAGGGAGCTTCCCTCCAGCCGAGCTGTGAGGGAAAAATGGCGCCAGTGTGCTGAGGAGATAGGCTCCGCCCCTTTTTCGCGGCCTATTCTCCCGTTTTTTATGGAATTCTGGCAGGGGTATTTACCTCATATATAGCCCCTGGGGCCATATATTGAGGTATTTTAGCCAGCCAAGGTGTTTTTATTGCTGCCTCAGGGCGCCCCCCCCCAGCGCCCTGCACCCTCAGTGACCGGAGTGTGAAGTGTGTGAGAGGAGCAATGGCGCACAGCTGCAGTGCTGTGCGCTACCTTGGTGAAGACAGAGTCTTCATGCCGCCGATTTTTCGGACCATCTTCTTGCTTCTGGCTCTGTAAGGGGGACGGCGGCGCGGCTCCGGGACCGAACATCAAGGCTGGGCCTGCGGTCGATCCCTCTGGAGCTAATGGTGTCCAGTAGCCTAAGAAGCCCAATCCGGCTGCAAGCAGGCGAGTTCGCTTCTTCTCCCCTTAGTCCCTCGCTGCAGTGAGCCTGTTGCCAGCAGGTCTCACTGAAAATAACAAATTCTAAGACTATAACTTTCTAAGAGCTCAGGAGAGCCCCTAGTGTGCATCCAACCTCGGCCGGGCACGAAATCTAAATGAGGCTTGGAGGAGGGTCATAGTGGGAGGAGCCAGTGCACACCAGGTAGTCTAAGATCTTTCTAGAGTGCCCAGCCTCCTTCGGAGCCCGCTATTCCCCATGGTCCTTACGGAGTTCCCAGCATCCACTAGGACGTTAGAGAAAAGCAAATTATACTTACCGATAATTTCATTCCTTCAAGATACTTCATGGCAGCCATTACTCTGGGATTACATCCCATTTCCCTACTTCTTGACAGGAAGTTTTTTCACCTTTAAGGACCGCCCAACTCAGGTATATAGCTCTACTTCTCCCCTTCCTCAGTTTTTTGAGCGTCTCCTCACATTTCGGTACTGTGAAAAAACATACTAAGGGAGGGTTTATTATGGTATCCGTTCACATGGTCAACCATGTTATGGTCGACAGTCATTAGGTCGACCACTATTGGTTGACATTGACATGGTCGACATGGGCACATGGTCGACACATGAAAATGGTCGGCGCATGAAAGGTCAACACATGAAAAGGTCGACATGAGTTTTTTACCTTTTTTTTCTTTTGGGGAACTTTTCCATACTTTACGATCCACGTGGACTACGATTGGAACGGTAATCTGTGCCGAGCGAAGCGGTAGCGGAGCGAAGGCACCATGCCCGAAGCATGGCGAGCGAAGCGGTGCACTAATTGGGGTTCCCAGTCACTTTCCGCAAAAAACGACACCAAAAAAAGTAAAAAAAAAAACCAAAAAACTCATGTCGACCTTTTCATGTGTCGACCATTTTCATGTGTCCATGTCGACCATGTCAATGTCGACCAATAGTGGTCGACCTAATGACTGTCGACCATAACATGGTCGACCATTCATACCGGAGCCGTTTATTATAGCCTGCCATGATGTATCTTTAAGAAACAAAAATAAGAATTTACTTACCGATAATTCTATTTCTCATAGTCCGTAGTGGATGCTGGGAACTCCGAAAGGACCATGGGGAATAGCGGCTCCGCAGGAGACTGGGCACAAAAGTAAAAGCTTTAGGACTACCTGGTGTGCACTGGCTCCTCCCCCCATGACCCTCCTCCAAGCCTCAGTTAGGATACTGTGCCCGGACGAGCGTACACAATAAGGAAGGATTTTGAATCCCGGGTAAGACTCATACCAGCCACACCAATCACACCGTACAACTTGTGATCTGAACCCAGTTAACAGCATGATAACAGAGGAGCCTCTGAAAAGATGGCTCACAACAATAATAACCCGATTTTTGTAACAATAACTATGTATAAGTATTGCAGACAATCCGCACTTGGGATGGGCGCCCAGCATCCACTACGGACTATGAGAAATAGAATTATCAGTAAGTAAATTCTTATTTTCTCTGACGTCCTAGTGGATGCTGGGAACTCCGAAAGGACCATGGGGATTATACCAAAGCTCCCAAACGGGCGAGAGAGTGCGGATGACTCTGCAGCACCGAATGAGAGAACTCCAGGTCCTCCTCAGCCAGGGTATCAAATTTGTAGAATTTAGCAAACGTGTTTGCCCCTGACCAAGTAGCTGCTCGGCAAAGTTGTAAAGCCGAGACCCCTCGGGCAGCCGCCCAAGATGAGCCCACTTTCCTTGTGGAATGGGCTTTTACAGATTTTGGCTGTGGCAGGCCTGCCATAGAATGTGCAAGCTGAATTGTACTACAAATCCAACGAGCAATAGTCTGCTTAGAAGCAGGAGCACCCAGCTTGTTGGGTGCATACAGGATAAACAGCAAGTCAGATTTTCTGACTCCAGCCGTCCTGGAAACATATTTTCAGGGCCCTGACTACGTCCAGCAACTTGGAATCCTCCAAGTCCCTAGTAGCCGCAGGTACCACAATATGCTGGTTTAAGTGAAACGCTGAAACCACCTTAGGGAGAAATTGAGGACGAGTCCTCAATTCTGCCCTGTCCGTATGAAAAATTAGGTAAGGGCTTTTATAGGATAAAGCCGCCAATTCTGAGACACGCCTGGCTGAAGCCAGGGCTAACAGCATTACCACTTTCCATGTGAGATATTTTAAGTCCACAGTGGTGAGTGGTTCAAACCAATGTGATTTTAGGAACCCCAAAACTACATTGAGATCCCAAGGTGCCACTGGAGGCACAAAAGGAGGCTGTATATGCAGTACCCCCTTGACAAACGTCTGAACTTCAGGAACAGAAGCTAGTTCTTTCTGGAAGAAAATCGACAGGGCCGAAATTTGAACCTTAATGGATCCTAATTTTAGGCCCATAGACAGTCCTGTTTGCAGGAAATGCAGGAAACGACCCAGTTGAAATTCCTCTGTAGGGGCCTTCCTGGCCTCACACCACGCAACATATTTACGCCAAATACGGTGATAATGTTGCACAGTTACATCCTTCCTGGCTTTGATCAGGGTAGGGATGACTTCATCCGGAATGCCTTTTTCCTTCAGGATCCGGCGTTCAACCGCCATGCCGTCAAACGCAGCCGCGGTAAGTCTTGGAACAGATAGGGTCCCTGCTGGAGCAGGTCCTTTCTTAGAGGTAGAGGCCATGGGTCCTCCGTGAGCATCTCTTGAAGTTCCGGGTACCAAGTCCTTATTGGCCAATCCGGAGCCACGAGTATAGTCCTTACTCCTCTCCTTCTTATGATTCTCAGTACCTTGGGTATGAGAGGCAGAGGAGGGAACACATACACTGACTGGTACACCCACGGTGTTACCAGAGCGTCCACAGCTATTGCCTGAGGGTCCCTTGACCTGGCGCAATATCTGTCTAGTTTTTTGTTGAGGCGGGACGCCATCATGTCCACCTTTGGTTTTTCCCAACGGTTCACAATCATGTGGAAGACTTCTGGGTGAAGTCCCCACTCCCCCGGGTGGAGGTCGTGTCTGCTGAGGAAGTCTGCTTCCCAGTTGTCCACTCCCGGAATGAACACTGCTGACAGTGCTATCACATGATTTTCCGCCCAGCGAAGAATCCTTGCAACTTCCGTCATTGCCCTCCTGCTTCTTGTGCCGCCCTGTCTGTTTACGTGGGCGACTGCCGTGATGTTGTCCGACTGGATCAACACCGGCTGACCCTGAAGCAGAGGCCTTGCTTGACTTAGGGCATTGTAAATGGCCCTTAGTTCCAGGATATTTATGTGAAATTACGTTTCCATGCTTGACCACAAGCCCTGGAAATTTCTTCCCTGTGTGACTGCTCCCCAGCCTCTCAGGCTGGCATCCGTGGTCACCAGGACCCAGTCCTGAATGCCGAATCTGCGGCCCTCTAGAAGATGAGCACTCTGCAACCACCACAGGAGAGACACCCTTGTCCTTGGAGACAGGGTTATCCGCTGATGCATCTGAAGATGCGATCCGGACCATTTGTCCAGCAGATCCCACTGAAAAGTTCTTGCGTGGAATCTGCCGAATGGAATCGCTTCGTAAGAAGCCACCATTTTTCCCAGGACCCTTGTGCATTGATGCACTGACACTTGGCCTGGTTTTAGGAGGTTCCTGACTAGCTCGGATAACTCCCTGGCTTTCTCCTCCGGGAAAAACACCTTTTTCTGGACTGTGTCCAGAATCATCCCTAGGAACAGCAGACGTGTCGTCGGAATCAGCTGCGATTTTGGAATATTTAGAATCCACCCGTGCTGTCGTAGTACTACTTGAGATAGTGCTACTCTGACCTCTAACTGTTCCCTGGACCTTGCCCTTATCAGGAGATCGTCCAAGTAAGGGATAATTAAGACGCCTTTTCTTCGAAGAAGAATCATCATTTCGGCCATTACCTTGGTAAAGACCCGGGGTGCCGTGGACAATCCAAACGGCAGCGTCTGAAACTGATAGTGACAGTTCTGTTGAGAAGGGCAAATTGGGACATGGAGGTAAGCATCCTTGATGTCCAGAGACACCATATAGTCCCCTTCTTCCAGGTTCGCTATCACTGCTCTGAGTGACTCCATCTTGAATTTGAACCTTTGTATGTAAGTGTTCAAGGATTTCAGATTTAAAATAGGTCTCACCGAGCCGTCCGGCTTCGGTACCACAAACAGCGTGGAATAATACCCCTTTCCCTGTTGTAGGAGGGGTACCTTGATTATCACCTGCTGGGAATACAGCTTGTGAATGGCTTCCAATACCGCCTCCCTGTCGGAGGGAGACGTTGGTAAAGCAGACTTCAGGAACCGGCGAGGGGGAGACGTCTCGAATTCCAACTTGTACCCCTGAGATACTACCTGCAGGATCCAGGGGTCCACTTGCGAGTGAGCCCACTGCGCGCTGAAATTCTTGAGACGGGCCCCCACCGTGCCTGAGTCCGCTTGTAAGGCCCCAGCGTCATGCTGAGGACTTGGCAGAAGCGGGGGAGGGCTTCTGTTCCTGGGAAGAGGCTGCCTGCTGCAGTCTTTTTCCCCTTCCTCTGCCCCGGGGCAGATATGAGTGGCCTTTTGCCCGCTTGCCCTTATGGGGACGAAAGGACTGAGCCTGAAAAGACGGTGTCTTTTTCTGCTGAGAGGTGACCTGGGGTAAAAAGGTGGATTTCCCAGCCGTTGCCGTGGCCACCAGGTCCGATAGACCGACCCCAAATAACTCCTCCCCTTTATACGGCAATACTTCCATATGCCGTTTGGAATCCGCATCACCTGACCACTGTCGCGTCCATAACCCTCTTCTGGCAGAAATGGACAGCGCACTTACTCTTGATGCCAGAGTGCAAATATCCCTCTGTGCATCTCGCATATATAGAAATGCATCCTTTAAATGCTCTATAGTCAATAATATACTGTCCCTGTCCAGGGTATCAATATTTTCAGTCAGGGAATCCGACCAAGCCACCCCAGCACTGCACATCCAGGCTGAGGCGATTGCTGGTCGCAGTATAATACCAGTATGTGTGTATATACTTTTTAGGATATTTTCCAGCTTCCTATCAGCTGGTTCCTTGAGGGCGGCCGTATCAGGAGACGGTAACGCCACTTGTTTTGATAAGCGTGTGAGCGCCTTATCTACCCTAGGGGGTGTTTCCCAACGCGCCCTAACCTCTGGCGGGAAAGGGTATAATGCCAATAATTTTTTAGAAATTAGCAGTTTTTTATCGGGGGAAACCCACGCTTCATCACACACCTCATTTAATTCATCTGATTCAGGAAAAACTACGGGTAGTTTTTTCACACCCCACATAATACCCTTTTTTGTGGTACTTGTAGTATCAGAAATGTTCAAAACCTCCTTCATTGCCGTGATCATGTAACGTGTGGCCCTACTGGAAAATACGTTTGTTTCCTCACCGTCGACACTGGAGTCAGTGTCCGTGTCTGGGTCTGTGTCGACCATCTGAGGTAACGGGCGCTTTAGAGCCCCTGACGGTGTTTGAGACGCCTGTACAGGTAATAACTGATTTGCCGGCTGTCTCATGTCATCAACAGTCTTTTGTAAAGTGCTGACGCTATCACGTAATTCCTTCCATAAGACCATCCAGTCAGGTGTCGACTCCCTAGGGGGTGACATCACTATTACAGGCAATTGCTCCGCCTCCATACCATTTTCCTCCTCATACATGTCGACACAACGTACCGACACACAGCACACACACAGGGAATGCTCTGATAGAGGACAGGACCCCACTAGCCCTTTGGGGAGACAGAGGGAGAGTTTGCCAGCACACACCAGAGCGCTATATATATATACAGGGATAACCTTATATAAGTGTTTTTCCCTTATATAGCTGCTGTATTGATTTATCTGCCAAATTAGTGCCCCCCCTCTCTTGTTTTACCCTGTTTCTGTAGTGCAGGACTGCAGGGGAGAGTCAGGGAGCTTCCCTCCAACGGAGCTGTGAGGGAAAATGGCGCCAGTGTGCTGAGGAGATAGGCCGCCGAGAAGGGGGCGGAGCCTTTCTCCCGCTTTTTTAAGGAAAAACTGGCAGGGGTTAAATGCATCCATATAGCCCAGGAGCTATATGTGATGTATTTTTTGCCATCTAAGGTGTTTTTATTGCGTCTCGGGGCGCCCCCCCCCCCAGCGCCCTGCACCCTCAGTGACCGGAGTGTGAAGTGTGCTGAGAGCAATGGCGCACAGCTGCGGTGCTGTGCGCTACCTTATTGAAGACAGGACGTCTTCTGCCGCCGATTTCCCGGACCTCTTCTGTCTTCTGGCTCTGTAAGGGGGCCGGCGGCGCGGCTCTGGGACCCATCCATGGCTGGGCCTGTGATCGTCCCTCTGGAGCTAATGTCCAGTAGCCTAAGAAGCCCAATCCACTCTGCACGCAGGTGAGTTCGCTTCTTCTCCCCTTAGTCCCTCGGTGCAGTGAACCTGTTGCCAGCAGGATTCACTGAAAATAAAAAACCTATACTTAAACTTTTTCACTAAGCAGCTCAGGAGAGCCACCTAGTGTGCACCCTTCTCGTTCGGGCACAAAAATCTAACTGAGGCTTGGAGGAGGGTCATGGGGGGAGGAGCCAGTGCACACCAGGTAGTCCTAAAGCTTTTACTTTTGTGCCCAGTCTCCTGCGGAGCCGCTATTCCCCATGGTCCTTTCGGAGTTCCCAGCATCCACTAGGACGTCAGAGAAATTATCGGTAAGTATAATTTGCTTTTTTTCTCCTACGTTACTTCATGGCAGCCATTACTCAAATGTTTTGTCTTTCGAAAACCCTTAAGGGCCCTACACACTATGCGATCCACCGCTGGGCTGCCCGACTGCGGATACGGCCGACCCGGCGGCGGAAGGGCAGTGACGGGGGGAGTGAAGAAACTTCACTCCCCCCGTCACCCGGCTCCATAGCAGTGCAGGCAAATATGGACGAGATCGTCCATATTGGCCTGCATGCACAAGCAACGGGGCACCAACGATGAACGAGCGTGGGGCCGCACATCGTTCATCACTGGTGCCTCCACACTGAAAGATATGAACGGTATCTCGTTCATTAATGAACAAGATCGCTCATATCTTTCAGTAATATCGCCCAGTGTGTAGGGCCTATTAGGTCTCTCTAGATAGATTGAAATTGCTCGTAGCAAATCCAGGCAATGCAATTTTTCCTCTTCCTTGTTTTGTGGTTGAGGATAAAAGGAAGGCAGAATAATTTCCTGGTTCACATGGAATTCTGACACTAACTTAGGCAGAAAATTTGGATTTGTTCTCCAAACAATTTTATCTGGTAAAAAAGAAAAAAAAAATTCAAATAGGGCTCTTCTGCCCAGACAGCCTGCAACTCACCAACTCTTTCGGTTGAGGTGATAGCAGTTAGAAAGACTACCTTCCAAGTTAGTAACTTAACTTAAGCCTAAAATTGACTGTATATCCAGGGGAGAGGAGTATACCTACAGAGATAAAATTAATACCTTCCTTTCCACTTTATGTGCCTCCAATCAAACTACAAACCGATGAGTGGAGATTGGAATTGTCAACAGGGATCCAAAAAGAAACCTTTGCACGTGTAGAAACATCATTATTCGTGTAAGCATACACTGTGGATTGTTTTTGGGTGATAGAATTATAAAAAGAAACCTTGATGAGTACGTCATTACTAAGCTTCATGTAAGAACAGTGTGAGCATCGATTGAATATTCAACACAGAGGTGAACCAGTTAAATTTTCCATCACGAAGTGATCACCACCCATATTGGGAAAGGAATAGGACCTTCCATTATTATTAACACTTGTTATTAATCCATTTTATATATGAACCGAGACATTTTTATTGTGTTTCTTTCTTATATACACACGGAGATCAAAAAAGTACGGCCCCATCAGAAGAATTTAGGACTGAAATTTAGGGACTATGCGAAGACCCCTATTGGTATAATAACTGTATTAATATATTTGATGTGTGTGGCGCGCTACTGAAGGTGTGAGCAACAACATGTATGTTGAATTTAACTGGAATGTCTTGTAATGGTTCAAAAGGTAGCATTAAGGCATTTAATATCAAATTCAAGTCCCAAGGAGCTAGTACTGATCTGATTTAAGATCATATTATTTTAATTGCCTGGCAGAATTTTCTCACAAGATCATCTTCAGTCAGCCTTCTGTCCAATAACACACTGAGAGCTGCTATCCGAACTTTAATGATTGACACTGCCAAGCCTTTTTTTGAAACCGCCAAGCAGAAACTGTAATAGCTGTCGTGTTTCCGCTTTTTTGACATCAAATCTTGAATCAGCCCAAGAAATAAAAGTCTTCCAGATCCTACAATAAATTATTAGAGGATACCTTCTTTCTTGACTGTAATAGAGATCAATAACCTGTTCAGCTAGACCCTTTTCTCTCAATAGTTCCAGTTCAATTTCCTTGCCGGTAAGCGAAGCTGTCGCAGATGTGGATGAAATAGCGGACCTTGATGTAATAAATCCACCGTTCTTGGAAGTATCCATGGTCCTTCCTCCGCCATTCTGATCACTAATGGAAACCATACTCTCTTCGGCCAGTACGGAATTATTATTATAACTCATACCTTATCCTCCCTGATTTTCTTCAGAATTTGCATTATTAATGGGAACGGGGGAAACATGTAACCCAGTTTGAAGTTCCATGCCACTGAAAGAGCGACTACCCCTCCAGTTCCTGGAAGATGATACTGGGAGAAAGAGAGAGGAACCTTTGCATTTAGGTTTGTAGCCATAAGATCCACTTGAGGTTGCCCAAACCTGCTTATAATCTCTTGAAAGACCTTGCCGTCTAACTCCCATTCCCCTGGCAATACTTCTTGCCTGCTGAGGAAATCTGCAACTACATTGTCTTTTCCTGGTACATGTAGCGCTGATAATGATTTGAGATGAACTTCTGCCCACTCCAAAATCTTTGCCACTTCCTTGAGAAGTAAACAGCTTCTTGTGCCACCTTGCCGGTTGATATATACGCTACCACCACTACATTGTCTGAGAATATCTTTAGATGGTTTTCTATCAATTGTTTTTGAAAGTATTTTATTGCATTCCATACTGCCCTCATCTCTCTTTGATTTGAACAGAGTTTAATCTCCTGGGAACTCCACCGACCTTGGCAACTTTGATGTAATAAATGTGCCCCCCATCTGGTTGCACTTGCGTCTTTTGTTAATACCAGGCAATGAGGATGGGACAGAGATGTTTTTCTGTCTCTCGATTCTGGATAGGGAATCTCTTGCTGCCTAAAGTAGTTTTACATGGTAACCCACAAATTTCCTCTTCGGCTGTAATTTACTATGTTCCACTGTAATTCTCTCATCCTCCATCTTGCCCAAGGAATTATACCTATGGTGGAAGACATCATTCCCAGAAAATGCATTCCCAGACGTAATGTTATCTTGTTGCATATTTTTATCAAAAAAGCTAGATCCTGAATTTTCTTGCACCTTTCTTCGGATAAGGTTACCACATACTGACGAGTATCCACTTTTACCCCCAAAAACTGTATCTTTTGTGTCGTTTTTTACGGACTCTTTTTTCCAATTTATCATCCATCCGTGATATTGCAGGATACACAATGTTTTGTCGAGAGCTTTTTCTTTACCATTTCTCCTGACTCTCCAAATATCAGAAGATCATCCAGGTATGACCATATTGCAATGCCTTGACCTCTTACAAAGGCCATGAGAGCCGAGAGAACCTTTGTAAATGTCCTTGGAGACGTTGCAAGCCCAAACGGGAGGCGAGTAACTGGAAATGCTTTCCCTGGACACAGAATCTGAGATATTTTCAGGACTGCTCGGCTACTGAAACATGGAAGTGAGCATCCTTTAGTTCTATTGATACCATAAAATCCTATTTCTTTATACCAGGCAGAATGGACTTTAGGGTTTCCATATGGAACTTCTTTGTTTTTTACTAACTTGTTGAGTTGTCTGCGACCCAGAATCGTTTTGAAACCCCCCATTACCTTTTCTACCAAAAATATCTGGGAATAGAATACTTTCTTTAACTGCGATATCCCTGAGATATCACATCCAAAACCCATCGGTCTTGCACCGATTCTTGCCAATGACTGATAAATTCCCGAAGTCTGCCTCTTACCGGAAAATATGTTCAAACTCCCATATAGTCATTGCCTTCTACCACTTCTTCTGTAAGGCTATCGAAAGGACTGTCTTGTAGTACCTGAAGCATATCTGTTTCCATAAGTACACCCTAGTCTATAACTTCTGGCTTCTCTAAAGTGTTGCTTAGAAGATGGAATAGAATATATGTTTCTCTTGTCCTGAGGTAATATAGCTGATTTACCCCCTGACATTTTCTGTATGATTGCTTCCAATTTAATAATGAATAACAAAGTACCTTCATACGGCAAAGAGACAAGTATATTTTTACAGTGCATATCTGCTGCCCATAAGTGAAGCCACAAAGCCCATCACAACATCACTCCTGCATACATAGACTTTGCAGCAAAATCTAACACATCCAGTGAGGCTTCACACAGATACTCAACCGCTTTCATCATAATGCACAAATTTCTTTGCAGGTACTGTCTTGAGATTTTTTCCTCTAAATCATTAGACACTGTGGAACCCCAAATTCTCAAGGCTCTGGAGACCAAGGCAATAGCTATGCCTGATTTTAAAGATACTGCTAATTTTTTAAAGCACTCTCAATGCGTTTATCCATGCCATCCTTTAACACAGACCCATCCTCTAAGCGGATGGTAATTTTTGACACCATTTCTGTAACTGCAGCATCAATCTTAGGAACAGAACACCAATTTGCAAATCGCTCATCCTTGATAGGAAACATACGATCAATTCTCTTGATGTTACCTAACCTTTTGTCCACATTTTTCCACTCTCTGGACACAATATCCTTTACCGCTTTGTGAACCGGAAAACATGTTTCTTTTAGATCTGTCTCCAAACAAGATATCTTGATCTTCATCTTTCTCAACAGGTTCTTTATAATTCATAGTCTTAAAGATATTTTTTAATAAACTATCCACAAGTTCCAAATTGAGTGATCTAACATCCTCCTGTAATTTTTCAGACTGAGGACCCCCGATAGTCATATTCATAAACATATTCAGGTGAGATAGCTTCATAAACAGACTCCAAACTAGTCTGAGATCTAGACCTCTTAGTGTCCTGAATCTCACACAACTCTTCCTTTGTAACAAACGATCTCTTCATCCAGTCCATTAAACTTCGTAATTGCTTAGACTGATTCAAAACAGGTGCACTATCTCCTGCATGGTCCTGACAAAATTCAGTATTTTCCTTTCCTGGGAAAACTTTAATCACAGGCCGCACATTGTTTATTAAGATGCTTCTTCTTACTGTTTCTCTTCTTAGGTGGACACACTTAAGAACCAGTACTAATTACCTGACTAATAATAATAATAATAATAATAAAAAAACGTCCCCTCTAACGAGGACTTACCGCTTTCGGGCATCTATAAGCTTTTGGGGAAAAGGCTCTTTATCCATAGCGGCATTAAATCCAGTCAGAAAACCTATTAAGCAGTGGGGTTTTGCTCCGCCATGCTGCTTCGGTGTGCTGCGCCATTTTTAAATCCTTTGACCTCCATAGAAGGCGGGCGCATGCGCAGACCGTCCCGCAACGTATCCTGGGACAGCCACATCAGAAGCACTTCTGCCCGCCGCCAACCACCCAGCTCACATGCCACAGCACTTACGCCCACCAGCGGAATTTTCGGACCTAGCGCCGCACAGCCACACCGCTCCACAGGGAAACTGAACGATGGGACTGGAGCTGTAAAGTGATAGCAGCGGGGACATTAAGCTTAGAAATGGGGACTTACTTGTCCGCCCCTAGCACCACCGTTGCCATTCTCCCCAGGGAGTGCCCCTCTTCCAGCCACGGTTCCAAGAAGCGCATACCTGGGTATAATAACAGAGGTAAGCCCTTAGAGAAAATCAAACAAACATCCTAACTTGGAGACAGGAAAAAAGACTAAGGAGGAAGGGGAGGAGTAGAGCTATATACCTGAGGTGGGCGGTCCTTAAAAAGGTGAAAAAACTTCCTGTCTAGAACTAGGGGAATGGGATGTAATCCCAGAGTAATGGCTGCCATGAAGTAGCGTAGGAAAAAGTTTCATTACTTTATTTGAACTAGAAACATTGCTATTTCTGAATACACATCAGGCGGCTAGTATCATGCAACTGCTGCTACCACCTAGATGAAGGACTTCTTATATGCTGGGTTTATGTATTTTGTTACTTAACTAGTTTCTCCCAGAAGTATTTGCTGACACTCACATGATGCATTGAACAGCACTTCTACTGTAGTAGTCTCTCTTTGTAACATTTATCCTTTCCGTTACCTTTAATGTTTAATGGGATACTCAACCATCACAGAATTGTATTTGATCCACCCAGTACAATACTACAGTATAGATGGAGAACACTTGCACACGTCTAACAAAACACTGACTGGAGCAAAGAAGCCAACTTCAACAATTATTGTGTAACACTCTAATGCGTAAGCAAAGGGAATCAGTTATTGCAATACTACCAGTTTCACCTATCTTTTTACTCCTAATAGGCATCCTGTCTCCCAAAGATACAGGGATAAACATTACGCAATTCAGCAAATAATATACCCATTACTTCATCCTTTATCTGACAATAAAAAAAATATTAGTCTTCAGAAACCCATCTAAAAGCTTAATAATTACCTAAACCATTACAAAGCCACATTTGTTAGCGGAAGAGTAGCTAAATCTAAGACATTTAAGGGAGGAGGGGGAGGGGGGGCTGCGGCTTAACATTACTTATTTTCGTTTGCCCCATGGTGTGACTAGGATGAAGAGAGAGCGATCAATTAGATAGACGATGGAGCATGATGTAAAAATCACAGATTTCAAGCCCTATGCTCATCACGGGGCTATAAGTTAAAGGTTATTGCACTTTAGTCCAATAAAACAGCGTGAGACTTAACACGCACTTAACCAAATCTTTTCCTTAGGTTGCACAGACATGATGTACAGCATAAAAGTGGCACCTGATTGGATGATCACAGCTCCATTCTATTAGGTTGCCATGCTCAGTACATGCTTCCACAGTGATCTGTCAGCCAGCTGCCTTCCAGCAGCTCAGCTCAGGTAGTAATAATAAATGGGACAAGATTATAGCCATACGCCTGGTCAGCTTCCAACAGTATGAAAAAAGCCACCGGAATGCCCACTTTGGGCACTACATGTCTGAACCAATCACCCTGTGCTGTGTGTCCGGTTTTAGAGTTTTAAAGACACTGAGAGAATGCAGAAGTTATTTCCTAGATAGGATAGAGTAATACACAAATCTAGACACAGACAGTCAAATATAGCAGCTAGACGTATCTTTATACGGAAGAAACAACGTCCCCTGCTGATTTTTAATGTGGCCCATGGAGCCCATCGTAAAAAATGGGGCCAGCAGTAACATAATGATAACACATAAAAGGTGACAGCACAATATTTACCACACAAAACTTTCGCCAGAGCGGCAAAAAATTCTATATATGCTACTAATGGAAGCATTACGTAACACCACACATGGACTCTTGCCTGATCATAACATTCCAGACACTTGAAAGCGTGGGGTGGCCCAACTGTAAACATCCCCACATTCTGCACGAAGAGGAAAGAACTGGACAAGATATACAAATAAGGGAATCACTACCAACTGGTCACCTCTGAATTGCAGGAGTGACCTGAGCCTGTTATACTCACCAGGTTTCACAAATCTTTTCGTGCGTGTCTGTATGGATTGTGGGGCGTTAGGGTGGGGTTATGATAAGGACTAAGTAGAAATATTACGCAGCAGCCAGAACTGGTGGGAGAATGCTTACTCAATTTTTTAGCTACCTTCCAAATACACCAACGTTCTCCGTTTCAAATGCTTGGTGAAATAAACTGCTGATCTAATTAACACAACATAAAAAACAAAACTGCAGACTCTGAGACACATAACACAACTAGACTCTTAGTGTAAAACAATAGGGACTACTAAGACGTAGTTGAACAAAATGAGATCACATTTTACAAATTAGAAACTATGAGTATTCAATTTGCGTAAATCTGATGAAATAGTGAGATTGCAAGTAAGGGTAGGTAGCTATGATCAGACTTGTTAACACACGTTTTCATACTGATTATAAGTCATGTGCACTTCCTGCATACAGCAGAAAATCATATAGATGTCTATCTCTCTACACAGCTGGCAGAGTCACAAGACAAACCACCAGTAATTTGTTGATATAAAGTTCCTGTGGTTCTGTCAGTTCCCAAAAGTTGTCCAACTCAAGCAGAGTCACGGGAGGGGGATGGGATCTCAAGGATAACAGGCTGGCAATTGCTCACCCTGCAGGATATGAGGGCTGCCTACCACACTGATTCAACAGATGTTTCACTTCTGGGAAATGTTACTAAATAACCAAAGGAGAAACCTCAGCGTGAGATCACCTGAGCAGGCCCCCACAACAGCGAGACGGACAACCCCAAAAACAAACAAACTGTTTGCTTGTAATAGAACCATCCTACCAAAATAATGTGTGCAGTGTTTAAGGTGAAGCCTCCTGGAAAGGTTTATTCAAATTGGCAGCTTGCATTAGGGATAAGCCCATCCCACACACCCAGCACATTTGTGTAGAAGAAGCTGGATTAAAATAAAGTTGGCCTGATGCCCAATCTGCCACGGTATTCGGTTTTTAGGTTGAGCACTATTGGTCGACATGCATTAGGTCGACATGAGTTTTTCACATTTTTGTTTCATTTTTGGAACTTTTTTATACTTTACGATCCACTTGGACTACGATTGGGAATATTAACCTGTGCCAAGTGCAGCGGAGTGAGGCACCTTGCCCGAAGCATGCCAAGCAGACACAGTGCACTGATTGGGGATCCCAGTCACTTTACAAAGAAACCACCACAAAAAATATATATAAAAAATAGGATTTTAATTACCTACCGGTAAATCCTTTTCTCGTAGTCCGTAGATAATACTGGGGTCCACATTAGTACCATGGGGTATAGACGGGTCCACCAGGAGCCACTGGCACTTTAAGAGTTTGAGAGTGTGGGCTGGCTCCTCCCTCTATGCCTCTTCTACCAGACCCAGTCTAGAAACGGTGACCGAGGAGACGGACATCTTCGAGAGAAGGATTACACAGATAGTGGCGAGATTCACACCAGCTCACACACAAGGCAAACCAAGCTAACTATTAAGCAAAAAGATACAAATTTCTGACAGCCTAAATTTAATCATATAGTCCTCATGCCCTCCTCCTATGGTCACTTGTCATTGTGCATGACAATCTCCGGGTAACACTACCTTTAAGTATATATTTTCTTAAGGTACAAAGCTATCACATAAATGTACGGTACATGGATAGATCAATTAGGAGCTTAGGAAACAACACATTAACATTAGCGGCGCACGGCTAAACCTATGCGCATTTCGCTCTTTGTTAGAGCTTCTTCTGGGCGTCTAGCATTATAATACCATATGGGATATTAAGAATAAAGGATGACATTCCATGTGATTATTGGTACCTTATGTTTGTAAAAAAAACAAAAATTACAATTTATTAAAGTAAAAATATCATAGATTAGATTTATTAAGGGGGTAGAGTGCACCTAGGTAAACTGATCTCTGCCACAATTTTTCTTCTTTGTATACATTTTCAGATCAGTAGGTAGCACCAGCGTCAAAATTATTTGAATATTCAATGGAAATTTAACGCTTAACCCCTTATATTAACATTCATTCATTTATTATTAGTTCTGGTGCGGGATTTTCTCTCTCAAAGAAAATATATAGAGCCGAAATCTGGACCTTTATGGATCCTAACCTCAGGCCCATATCCACACCTGCTTGCAGGAAGAGGAGAAAACGTCCCAGTTGAAACCATAGGAAACTTCTTGGACTCACACCAAGACACATTTTTTTCCAAATACGATGGTAATGTTTAGACGTTACTCCTTTCCTAGCCAGTATCAGGGTAGGAATAACCTTGTTCGGAATGCCCTTCCGAGCTAGTATCTGGCATTCAACCTCCACGCCATCAAACGTATCAGTGGTAAGTCTTGATAGGCGAACGGCCCCTGCTGCAACAGGTCCTCCCGAAGAGAAAGAGGCCTTGGCTCTTCTAGCAGTAGATCCAGAAGATCCGCATACCAAGCCCTTCTTGGCCAGTCCGGAGCAATGAAGATTGCTTGAACTCCTGTTCTCTTTACGAGTTTGAGAACTCTTGGAATGAGTGGAAGTGGAGGAAACACGTACACCGACTGGAACACCCACGGAGTCACTAGGGCGTTCACCGCCACTGCTTGCGGGTCCCTCGACCTGGAACAATACCGCCGAAGCTTCTTGTTGAGACAAGAGACCATCATGTCGATTTGGGGTACGCCCCAAAGATCAGTTACCTCCTTGAACACCTCCGGATGGAGATTGTGTCTGCTGAGGAAGTCCGCTTCCCAGTTGTCTACTCCCAGAATGAAGATTGCTGACAGCGCCAACGCGTGTTTTTCTGCCCAGAGGATGATTCTTGTTACCTCTGACATTGCAGCTCTGCTCTTCGTTCCACCTTGTCAGTTTATGTAAGCCACTGTCGTTACGTTGTTCGACTGTAGTTGAACGGCCCGATTTCTCAGAAGATGGGCCGCTTGGAGAAGACCGTTGTAGACGGCTCTTAGTTCCAGAATGTTTATCGGCAGGCCGGCTTCCAGACTTGACCACCTTCCTTGGAAGGTTTCCCCTTGAGTGACTGTGCTCCAGCCCCAGACACTTGCATCCGTGGTTAGAAAGATCCAGTCCTGAATCCCGAACCTGCGGCCCTCCAGAAGATGAGGTAATTGCAGCAACCAGAGGAGTGAAATCCTGGCCTTTGGCGACAGACATATTCTCTGGTGCATGTGTAGATGGGATCTCGACCACTTGTCCAGGAGATCCAGTTGGAAGGACCGAGCGTGAAACCTTCCATACTGCAGAGCCTCGTAAGAGGCCACCATCTTCCCCAGAAGGTGAATGCACTGGCTGGCTTCAGGACATCCCGGACCATTGATTGTATCACCAACGCTTTTTTCTCTGGAAGAAACACCCTCTGCACCTCTGTGTCAAGAATCATTCCCAGGGAGGACAACCTCCTGGTTGGTTCCAAATGTGATTTTGGGATATTCAGGATACAACCATGTTCCTTGAGAAGCTGGGTCGTGAGAGCTATTGACTGAAACAGCTTCACCTTGGACGATGCCTTTATCAGCAGATCGTCCAGATACGGAATTATGTTCACCCCCTGCCTGCGGAGGAGAACTATCATTTTCACCATCACCTTGGTGAAAACCCTTGGTGCTGCGGAGAGGCCGAATGGTAGGGCCTGGAACTGAAAATGACAGTCCAACAGAGCGAATCGGAGATAAGTTTGATGTCGCAGCCAAATCGGAATGTGGAGGTACGTATCCTTGATATCCAGGAATTCCCCCTCTTCCAGACCTGATATCACTGCCCTTAGAGACTCCATTTTGAACTTGAACGCCCTCAGAAAGGGGTTTAGTGATTTTAAGTTCAGAATGGGCCTGACCGAACCATCCGGTTTCGGTACCACGAAAAGGTTCGAATAGCAACCTGTGTTCTGCATTTGAGGAGGGACTGGTACAATGACCTGTGCCTCCACCAACTTCCGGATGGCTCCCTGTAGGGTAGCCCTTTCTGCCGGCAAAGCTGGCAAGCCCGATGTGAAGAACCGATGAGGAGAGAGATCTTGAAATTCCAGCCGGTACCGCTGGGACACAATATCTAGCACCCAGGGGTCCAGGCCGGATGACACCCAGACGTGAGTGAAATGTCTGAATCTCGCCCCCACCGGCCCTAACTCCAGGCTGCGCTGTCCACCATCATGCGGAGGACTTTGGCGCACCTGAAGCAGGCTTCTGTTCTTGGGAACCTGCCGCAGCAGGTTTCTTGGATTTTGGTCGGCCCACTCTAAAGAAGGTGTTGGCCGGTTTGATCTTTCTTGGTTTAGAAACCTGAAAGGACTGAGATGCAGGTGAAGAAAAAGGTTTCTTCATTGCTGAGGGAAGAAAAGGGGACTTACCCGCTGTAGCCGTGGAGATCCACACATCCAATGCTACCCCAAAAAGAGCCTGACCTGTGCAGGGTAGGGTCTCCACACCTCTACTGGATTCCGCGTTGGCGGACCACTGGCACAGCCACAGTCCTCGACGAGCTGAGACGGACATGGAAGAAATTCATGCAGCCATTGAACCGAGGTCTTTCATGGATTCCACCATAAAACCTGCAGAATCCTGAATGTTACGGAGAAACAATTTAATGTCACTCTTATCTAATGTATCCAAATCCTCAAGTAACGTGCCTGACCACTTTACTATAGCTTTGGAAATCCATGCACAGGCAATAGTAGGAAGGAGTATCGCCCCTGAAGCCGTGTATATGGATTTGAGCATAGTATCAATCTTGCGATCAGCTGGCTTCTTCAAGGCGGTTGATCCTGGGACAGGTAAAACCACCTTTTTTGAGAGTCTGGATACAGAAGCGTCCACTATTGGTGGGTTTTCCCATTTTTTTCTATCCTCCTCAGGGAAGGGGAAAGCAACCAGAACCCTCCTAGGGATCTGGAATTTTTTCTCTGGATTTTCCCATGCTATTTCAAATATACCATTTAATTCTTTGGACGCAGGGAAGGTTAGCGAAGCGTTCTTACTGTCAGTGAAGTAAGCCTCCTCAACCTGTTCAGGTGCTGTATCAGTAACATTCAACACATCTCTAATAGGCTCTATCATCAACTGCACCCCTTTTGCAAGAGTGCGGCCCCCCCGAGCACATCCCCATCACCGTCTGCCATGTCAGTCGGTATTCGTGTCGTCTTGCATGATCTGGGCAAGAGCATGTTTGTGGGAACCCACAGAGGGGGGGCCTGAGGTGACAGAACCAGAACACACAGCCATAGAATTCTGTAAAACCTGAGTTGCAGATTCATTCTGAGCAACCCTAGCAGAAATCTGAGAAATCATAGTTTTGATAGAGGATAACCACTCCGGCTCCCTTGCTTGGTATCTGCACTACAACATTGCAATCCTGATTACATGGAATGAGATCATCCTGAGAGGACATGTCCTCAGCTGGAGTCCCTGGACATAGCCGACAGGAGACCCCAAACACTCCACACACACAGGGTATGTTAGACAGTTTCCCCCCTGAGAGTGGCAAGAGAGACACAGAGATCAGAGCCAACCCACTCACAGCGCTGTTATATATAAAGGACACCCCTTATCAGCGCCCACTGTGTACTGTAATAGTTGCACAGATCTAATTCACCACCTCCCCCCCTTTCTACAACCCCTTGGTACCGCACAGGATAGCTGGAGTTGCTTTGAGGGACAGCTCTGTCAGCGTCTGTGTACAGGAACTGCAGGCAGGAAAATGGCGCTGAATGCTGCTGGGTCCACTCTGAGGAGAAGCTCTGCCCCTTGAAGATGGCGCGTCTTCCCGCATAAATTCTTTATACTGGCCTGAGGACTCCGTCGCAAGGTGGGGGATTCCGTCCCCTGTTGAGCGTCTGAGTACGGAGGATTGTGACGCTAGCCTGGGGATTCAGTCTCTAGTTAGCGTCTGTGACCAGTGTAGGGTATTAAGTTGCTGGCTCAGGACGGCCCTCAAAGCGCCAACACTGTGTGCCGCTGAGCCTTCCCGAAGGGCAGCCGCTCAGAGCTGCGCTCCTACCCTTGTGCCGCCATATCTCACCTCTTCTGATTCTGTAAGGGGGTGGCGGCATGCTACCGGGAACGTTCGATCCCCTCAGGAGCTCAGTGTCCTGTCAGCGGAGATAGTGGCGCAGACCCCACAGGGCAGACGCTACTCCCCCCCCCCCCCCCCGTTAGTCCCTCGAAGCAGGGAGGCTGTTGCTGTAAAATAATAAACTCTAAATTAAACTTTTACTAAAGAAGCTCTGCAGAGCTCCCCTAGCTGTGACCGGCTCCTCTGGGCACATTTTCTAAACTGGATCTGGTAGGAGGGGCATAGAGGAAGGAGCCAGCCCACACTCAAACTCTTAAAGTGCCAAAGGCTCCTAGTGGACCCGTCTATACCCCATGGTACTAATGTGGACCCCAGCATCCTCTAGGACGTGTGAGAAAAAAAACCCAAAAACTCATGTCAACCTTTTGCCATGTCAACCTGCCGACCATGTTGACATTTGCCATGTGTCGACCTAAATAGGGTCGACGCAACAAACCCATTCCTTCTGACGTGTACCACACCTTAATCTGCTGTCCGCTAGAGAGGGCCACACGCATTAACTCACAGCAGCTGATTTCTTCCCGTAGCCTATGTAGATGCGAGGAGTAATCAGCTGTCAGAACTGGCTGGATAGCGCAGCACGAGCTGCTTAATTGAATCTGCTCTTCAGTAAGATTGCAAGGAAAGCTCTATTAAGAGATAAAAGGGCAGATTCATTTATCCGCAGGTAATTGCTCTGCCCTGAGGAATTCAACTACTGTGGGTGCCACATGCCTGAGGAATGCAGATTAAGGTGTGGTACACATCAGAAGGAATGGGTTTGTTGGGTCGACCCTATTTAGGCCGACGCATGGCAAATGTCGACATGGTCAGCATGTTGACATGGCAAAGGTCGACATTTAAAAAGTTTGACATGAGTTTTTGAGGTTTTTTTTTTATAGTTTTTTTGGTGTTGTTTTCTTTGTAAAGTGACTGGAAACCCCAATCAGTGCACTGTGTCTGCTTGGCATGCTTCAGGCAAGGTTTCTCACTCCACTGCGCTCGGCACAGGTTAATATTCCCAATCATAGAACACATGGATCATAAAGTATGAAAAAGTTAAAAAAAATAATATTTTTTTAAAACTCATGTCGACCTTTGACATGTCAACCTAATGCTCATATCGACCTTTTGCAGATGTCGACCGAAGGACCGTATCCCCATCAGAAAGCGGTGTATTCCACCCAAGAGGACTGATGTACCGATATATCAAGTGGCTGTACACACTTCACAATCCGGTGTACGACTGCACAATATAGTGTTACATCCTGCATTCACCTTCTTAGCGTCGTCAGCTGAGTAATCCCATCTGACATGCAGCATTTCAGATGGAACAACATCCCTGACGCATGTGCAGAACCGATTGAGCATACACACTGAACAATATGGCCGATATATTCTTATGATGCAAATTGGAACAATGTATCGGCCAATATATCGCTTAAGGCCCATACACACTTGCTGATAAAATGAGCGACGTTGCTCATTTTCCCCCTCCCTGAGCGACGTCGCTCATTTTATCAGCAAGTGTGTATACCGCTAGCGACGACCGATGTGCGGCTCCGCAGGTCGGCAAGGATCGTCGCTGTTGGCAGTGCATGCATGCTCAATCTGGACTGTCGTCCAGGAGCTGCATGCACGGCAGGCGGAGGCGTAACGTCACTGAGCGATATGAGCAGTCATATCGCTCAGTGTGTACAGTACAGTCAGCCGCCGACCGGCCGGCCGGCCCGGGAGGGGAAACACTAGACGACGTCGCTCACAAAGCGACATCATCTAATGTGTATGGACCTTTAATGCTTAATGTGTATGGACCTTTAATGTGTACCCAGCCTAAACAAAAACATTTTTCTTTCTAGCTGCGAGAGAAAAGGCAATTAACAGCAACTACACTAATGCCGCTTTCAGATCGCAAATGCCGCATCCCACCCGGTAAGAAACGTGTCCTTACCGGGTGGGATCCGGCATTGGCTCTGCTTTGGTGGCTTACCGACCAGGCATTATACCGGGTCGGTTGCCATAGCAGCGGGGGTTGGGGGGCAGCAGCAGCAGGTGCGGGGGTGGAGGCGGCGCTGGGAGATGAGCTCATCTCCTGCGCCGCCTCTCCCTATGCTGTGAATGGGAGCCGTGTTGCATCGAAACGGCTCCCATTCACACTGCGCCTGACCCGGTATTCAACCCGGTAATAACCCTTCTTTTTAACCGGGTTGAATTACCGGGTCAGGCGACCCGCTAATTCAGCAAAGGAGCTTTCACATCGCACACTGACACGTTTCGACACGGCAATATGCCGCGTCGATACCGGGTTATTTGTACGATGTGAAAGGGGCATAATATTTAAAGTGATTAACATTTTTGTTCATGGGTTTGATCTAACCGCAGAAGGGTTGTGTCTAGGAGAGCAATGTCCAGGATTATGGATTTCATTGGTCCTACTTCCCAAACTATACCCTATGCAAAACCTGTGAAACTAACCATGGAGCAGCCTCTGAGGATAGAGCAATGCTAAAATGATCCTGGTCTTATGCAGTTTTAATAAGTACATTAAAGAATACACCACAAAAAGAAATAAAAAGTTTAGAGTCCTTATAGTTACTTAGCCACTTTAATTGAACTATCATAATTTCAAGTTGCAATATTTCTTCATCAGATAAAGAATTCTGGCTATTGTGAGTTTACCGTGTAGGCCTTCGTGCCATCATTCACCACACTACTTCAATTTCCCTGCACCACTAGGCCTGGTCTGCACTTATAGTGCTCACTTGTATGGATACCTCCAACCTGCCCTTGCTACACACAAGTTATTCTATTCTACACCCAACCTTACAATACCTACACCAGCATTACCAGATATCACCCAGAGGGGTAAATTTACTAAGGAGGGAGTTTTAAGGCCCCCATACACTACAGCGATATGTCTGCCATAAGATTTGGTACATTTTGCATGTGATATATCTTATGCGATCCCAGCCATGCCTGCGGGAACCAACATATCACAGGGAGCACTAACGATCTAAGGGAGCCGATCCGACCCTCATGGGAACGCGGATCGGATCGGAAACACATCCGAAATACCCGATTTCACCCGATACATCGGCCTGAATGCCCGAAATTGGATGAAATCGGGCTTAATCGTTCTAGTGTATGAAGCCCTTTAGTTTTTTTTTTAAACTGGTGATGTTGCTCATAGCAACCAGTCAGATTCTACTTAACATTTATCTAGCTGCTTCTAGAAGATAATAGATAGAATCTGATTGGTTGCTATGGGCAACATCACCAGTTCTAAAAAAAACTCCCACCTTAGTGAATTTACCTAATCTTCATTTCCAGTCCCAGAAGTTCTTCATGTGTGAACATTCCCAACCCCTCTATTGTAAGGTTGCAAATGCAGGGCCCTCTCCCTCACGGAATGTCCCCTACGCACTTTATGCATAACTTTAGTACGCCCAAATTGGCTACCTCTGATCCATATGCTCCTGTACCTCTCTACTTTAGGTGCGAATAGTATTTCTACCAGTTATACAGTTACAGATACAGTGGGCAATACCATGTGACAGAAGGTATTATTGTACACAAGTAGTCTATATAGGTATAGAACAGGGGGAGCTCTACCAGCAGGAAAGAAGGTGTGATTGTACATAAATATACCAGCCAGTTACACAGGTATAGAATAGAGGCACTACCATATATTAGGTGTAATTGTATCTGAGTAGATCAGGCAGTTATATAGTTACAGAATAGGGGACTCTACTGAGAGTTTCATTAAAATCATTTTAATTTAAAATAATTCATATAGAGCCACCATTTATGCAGCGCAGTACAACAAATACTTGTCATTTACATCTGTCCCTGCATTCACACTAAAGTTGAGTACACACTACTATATGACCCGCGGAATTACTAGGAGTCAATAAATTTAATTGCACACGAGTATACACAGGGCAGTTACATAGGCATACAGACGCAGGGGTATTACTGTGAGATACACAGACGCAGGGGTATTACTGTGAGATACACAGACGCAGGGGTATTACTGTGAGATACACAGACGCAGGGGTATTACTGTGAGATACACAGACGCAGGGGTATTACTGTGAGATACACAGACGCAGGGGTATTACTGTGAGATACACAGACGCAGGGGTATTACTGTGAGATACACAGACGCAGAGGTATTACTGTGTGATACACAGACGCAGGGGTATTACTGTGTGATACACAGACGCAGGGGTATTACTGTGAGATACACAGACGCAGGGGTATTACTGTGAGATACACAGACGCAGGGGTATTACTGTGAGATACACAGACGCAGGGGTATTACTGTGAGATACACAGACGCAGAGGTATTACTGTGAGATACACAGACGCAGAGGTATTACTGTGTGATACACAGACGCAGGGTTATTACTGTGTGATACACAGACGCAGAAGTATTACTGTGTGATACACTGTGTGATATATAGACGCAGGGGTATTACTGTAAGACTTACAGACTCAGGGGTATTACTGTGACATATACAGACGCAGGGGGTATTACAAGGAGTGATGACTTGTATTTACACATGAGCATACACCGGGCAGTTACATAGATATACTGACCCTGGGGGTATTACTAGGCAGACGGTGGAGTACGCATGGCAGCCGCTGTGAGGGCAGTAGCACCCCTGCACAGCAGGCACACAGCGGAAGCCCTACCATATACAGTGGGTATTTGAATATAAATAAGATGGACGTTGCTAGCACAGCAGAGAGCAGTTACCCTGTGCCCGGGGCAAGTAGGGTATGATGGGACAAATACATAGATTAAAGGGACACAGCCGCCTGGGGACACTGGCGCATACCTGGCCGCACGGTCCCAGCCCCAGAGGCGGGCAAGTAGAGCCATAAGCCCGGGACCCCGGAGCCGCCTCCAAAGCACAGAGGGCGCCGCCATCTTATCCGGATATACTGTAGCAGCTGTAACCGAAGCGGGCGCCCGGCCCCGCCCCCCTGTGATGTGCGAAATGGGGAAAGGTGCTATGTGCATTGACAGTAATCTATCTGAGGAGTAGGTAAAAACCGGAACGCTACAGATTCCGGAACGGCTCTTCTCTTTGCAGCGCCCCCTTCTTCAGTGACAGCGTGATCCCGCCCGGTGCTGTGCTGCTGACAGATGTCACTGGGGAGGGAGAGATTACAGCCTCCCCATATGAAGCTGCTGCTCCGGACCGGAGCAGACCCTGTACTGAGCCAAGCGCTGCTCTGTGCACAGCGCACCCGGGAATGTGCCGGCGAGATGTTACAGCCTCCTAACCTGCAGCGGCTGCTCCCGGACACCAGGAGATGGCAGCTACCACACTACTACTAATCTATACACACGTGCTGTATACGAGGGAGCAAGGATGGTGGGCAGATATCTGATCAATACAGTATTACATATGATTAATTAGCCTTTGCCCACTGATAATGTTGGGAGGTCGGGGGATGAGCGATTGACTGAGCGATTGGGAATGCCAATCAGTTTATTGATTTTAAAAAAAAATATTACAATTTCTTGCACGAGGCTGAAGTTAGCTTCTTATTCGGCCAGCTTCTTATTCACTTCTTATTCAAGCTCCAGCTTCTTATTCACTTCTTATTCGAGCTCCAGGTATTTCTTGCATAGAAAGTTCCAAATTAGAACTGTGGACTATTTGAATCATCAATTTTGCCAGCCAGAATGGTGCTCTCACCATCTAGCCATTACAAGTGCTGGAACAGCCACTTAAGCCAGCCGTTCAGGGTGCCGAAACGACATGGACTACCATCAGTCGTTCCATGTGTGGGCCGGGAACAGAGCACAGATCACCTTAGCCAGCTGTTTTGGGTTCCAAAATGGGGTGCTAAATACACCATGCAGATGTTACGGATACTGGAATAGTGTTCTGACCAAAATCCTGTAGCTAGCCGTAACAGGGAGTTGACCATTAGCTAGCCATTCCGAGCGCTGGAATGGGGCAATGAGTACATTATCCAGCCTTTCTGTGTGCTGCAATGGGATGCTGATCTTGCCCAGCTTTTCCAGGTACCAGAATAGGGTGCTCAATACACTATCTATATGTTCTAGGAATCATGTTGAGACCACCATTATCAGCCTTAGCCAGCCATTCCAGGTGCTGGAACGGGGCACAAACCACCTTAGCCAGCCATTCCAGGTGCCGGAATTGGGCACTGACCAGTGACCACAATAGCCGGAATGGGCCACTGACCACCATAGCCAACCATTACAGGTGCCGTAATGGGGCACTGAGCACGCTATCCAGCATTTCTAGATGCTGGAATGGAGCATTGGCCTCCTTACCAAGCCATTCTATATGCTGGAATGGGAAGTTGAGTACGGTATCCATCTGGTGCCGGAATGGGGCTCTGACCACCTTAGCCAACCCGTCCGGGTACCAAAGAAGAGCTCTTGAGTACCTTAGACATGCCTTCCAGTTGCGGGTTTGGGGCTCCCAGTACCTTAGCCATCAATTCTGGGTGCTGACATTGGGCTCTTAAGTGTCTGAGCCATTCACTCGCATAATATTGGGTATGTATTATTATATCTGCAATGTCTGTAAGCTAATTTCTTAGGAATGTTAGCCATGTAATGTTTATAAGTCCCTGCCCCGAAACCTGTTTTATCAGTCACCCACAACAAACTACATAATACAGGAAGATATAGTGAGTACAGCATGGAATACTCTATGGAAGAGCCTCAGGCAGTATAAAGCAACAGCACCCCCTTGTCAGGGAGAGAGAACTGAACGCACACAGGCCTAGCACTGACGTCACACAGGTCCGCAAAAGTGTGCCCCAGGCTCATGCAGTAGTGTTATGGGTGTCCCTGTAGCTAGAGTCGTGTAAGTGTGTGTGCTATTACACTAGTAGTGACTGGCGGGGGAGGTTGTGATGGGAATAGGGAGCAGTAGGCAGAGGACGGAGTAAAGTTGGAGGGGGCAGGCAAGGGGGAGGTGTTAAATAGATAAAGGAAGTGAGGCAGGTACATGGGGGAGAGTTAAAACTACTGAGGCTGTTAAAGAAAGGATAACAGAGTTAGGCAGATGAAATAAATGAGGGAGGTAAAGGAAAGGGGGATGTGGCAGAAAGAGTAGAGTCAGGTGAAGGATGACTTGAAAGGGAATGAGGTAGAAAACAATCATCCAGTCAGGGAGGACACTCCAACCATGCTCCTGATCCCCTGCTCTTGCAGGCCACCTTCTCTGGGCCCCCACTGCTCTGACCTTGCTGCTTATCCACTCCCGTCAGGCAACACCGCTCACCGGATGCACCTACTCTCTGCCTCCAATGAGTGCTTTTATTATGCTTCACCTGGACTGGGTACTTCCAACTCCTCATTGCTGGCATCCTTCTCTAGTTGGATCTATAACTTACCTGGTATCTTGCAGTATCATGGGTCCCATCCCTCCATAATACTCTGCCTGCTTCACCAGCTGACTATATTTACAAACTCTTGGTCTCTGGACCACCTGGTTCACTCCCTATATTCAAGTATGCTTGCTTTTCTCTCATGTTTTTTTTTACCCCATACTTCTGATCTACCAAACTTGCTCTAGCCTCCATTATCTACGTACTGTATATGTTTTTACAATTATTTATATATGTAATTTTACCATTTTCATCCTCATCCATCATTCTACCATTACTGTTTATATATCTCTCCCTCATGTGTTAGGTGCATCACTCTACCTAATGTATTATTTCACCCCTGAGGTCCACACTCTTCTTCATATCACAGTTCTATCTGGTCACTCTTCCCCCTTCCTAGATAACATTGGCACCTGTTTTCCCCACTTCCTCTCCTCTGATATTCCCTCTCTTATCCTTGGTGACTTCAGTATCATACTGGACAATCCAAAGGTGCTCTCCCTTACCTCCTTTATTGGACCGCCTACCCCTCTCAGTCCAGC
Organism: Pseudophryne corroboree; assembly: GCF_028390025.1. Taxonomy (NCBI): domain Eukaryota; kingdom Metazoa; phylum Chordata; class Amphibia; order Anura; family Myobatrachidae; genus Pseudophryne; species Pseudophryne corroboree. The sequence goes on along the minus strand of NC_086446.1, from coordinate 566,767,401 downwards.
AGTTTTTACCCACCATTATAAAATTTCTGACTTCACAAATTTCAAACCTTTGGCCTTCAACCCCCCACCCCCTTCCCCGCGTTAAGCTTCCACCTCACACGCCTCTTCAATCTGTACCTCTCTTCTGGCGCTGTGCCCTCTTTCTCAAACACGCCCTAGTCTCATCCATTCTTAAATTATAATAATTTCTCTATCGTCCTAGTGGATGCTGGGGTTCCTGAAAGGACCATGGGGGAATAGCGGCTCCGCAGGAGACAGGGCACAAAAAGTAAAGCTTTAGGATCAGGTGGTGTGCACTGGCTCCTCCCCCTATGACCCTCCTCCAAGCCAGTTAGATTTTTGTGCCCGGCCGAGAAGGGTGCAATCTAGGTGGCTCTCCTAAAGAGCTGCTTAGGAAAGTTTAGCTTAGGTTTTTTATTTTACAGTGAGTCCTGCTGGCAACAGGATCACTGCAACGAGGGACTTAGGGGAGAAGAAGTGAACTCACCTGCGTGCAGGATGGATTGGCTTCTTGGCTACTGGACATCAGCTCCAGAGGGACGATCACAGGTACAGCCTGGATGGTCACCGGAGCCTTGCCGCCGGCCCCCTTGCAGATGCTGAAGTAAGAAGAGGTCCAGAATCGGCGGCAGAAGACTCCTCAGTCTTCTAAAGGTAGCGCACAGCACTGCAGCTGTGCGCCATTTTCCTCTCAGCACACTTCACACGGCAGTCACTGAGGGTGCAGGGCGCTGGGAGGGGGGCGCCCTGGGAGGCAAATGAATACCTATTTTGGCTAAAAATACCTCACATATAGCCTCCGGAGGCTATATGGAGATATTTAACCCCTGCCAGAATCCGTTAAGAGCGGGAGACGAGGCCGCCGAAAAAGGGGCGGGGCCTATCTCCTCAGCACACAGCGCCATTTTCCCTCACAGAAAGGCTGGAGGGAAGGCTCCCAGGCTCTCCCCTGCACTGCACTACAGAAACAGGGTTAAAACAGAGAGGGGGGGCACTAATTTGGCGATATGCTTATATATATATTAAGATGCTATAAGGGAAAACACTTATATAAGGTTGTCCCTATATAATTATAGCGTTTTTGGTGTGTGCTGGCAAACTCTCCCTCTGTCTCTCCAAAGGGCTAGTGGGTCCTGTCCTCTATCAGAGCATTCCCTGTGTGTGTGCTGTGTGTCGGTACGTGTGTGTCGACAGGTAGGAGGACGATGTTGGTGAGGAGGCGGAGCAATTGCCTGTAATGGTGATGTCACTCTCTAGGGAGTCGACACCGGAATGGATGGCTTATTTAGGAAATTACGTGATAATGTCAACACGCTGCAAGGTCGGTTGACGACATGAGACGGCCGACAAACAATTAGTACGGTCCAGACGTCTCAAAAACACCGTCAAGGGTTTTAAAACGCCCGTTTACTTTAGTCGGTCGACACAGACACAGACAGGGACACTGAATCCAGTGTCGACGGTGAATAAACAAACGTATTCCTTATTAGGGCCACACGTTAAAGGCAATGAAGGAGGTGTTACGTATTTCTGATACTACAAGTACCACAAAAGAGGGTATTATGTGGGATGTGAAAAAACTACCATAGTTTTTCCTGAATCAGATAAATTAAATAAAGTGTGTGATGATGCGTGGGTTCCCCCCGATAGAAAATTATGGGCGGTATACCCTTTCCCGCCAGATGTTAGGGCGCGTTGGGAAACACCCTTTAAGGTGGATAAGGCGCTCACACGCTTATCAAAACAAGTGGCGGTACCGTCTATAGATAGGGCCGTCCTCAAGGACCAGCTGACAAGGCTGGAAAATATAATAAAAAGTATATACACACATACTGGTGTTATACTGCGGCCAGCGATCGCCTCAGCCTGGATGTGCAGAGCTAGGGTGGCTTGGTCGGATTCCCTGACTAAAAATATTGATACCCTTGACAGGGACAGTATTTTATTGACTATAGAGCATTTCTATATATGCGAGATGCACAGAGGGATATTTGCACTCTGGCATCATGAATAAACGCGATGTCCATAACTGCCAGAAGATGTTATGGACACGACAGTGGTCAGGTGATGCAGATTCCAAACGGCACAGTATGGCCGTATACAGGAAGAGGACTTGTTTGGGGTCGGTCCATCGGACCTGGTGGTCACGGCAACTGCTGGAAAATCCACCGTTTTTTACCCTAAGTCACATCTCTGCAGAAAAAGACACCGTCTTTTCAGCCTCAGTCCTCTCGTCCCTATAAGATCATATCTGCCCAGGGATAGAGGAAAGGGAAGAAGACTGCAGCAGGCAGCCCATTCCCAGGAACAGAAGCGTTCCACCGCGTCTGACAAGTTCTCAGCATGGCGCTGAGACCGTACAGGACCCCTGGATCCTACAAGTAGTATCCCGGGGGTACAGATGGGAATGTCGAGACGTTTCCCCTTCGCAGGCTCCTGAAGTCTGCTTTACCAAGTCTCCCTCCGACAAGGAGGTAGTATGGAAAAAAATTCACAAGCTGTATTCCCAGCAGGTGATAATTAAATTACCCCTCCTACTACAGAAAAGGGGTATTATTCCACACTATATTGTGGTACTGAAGCCAGAAGGCTAGGTGAGACTTATTCTAAAAATTTGTTTTTGAACACTTACAAAGGTTCAAATTAAGATGAAGTCACTCAGAGCAGTGATAACGAACCAGGAATAAGGGGACTATATAGTGTCCCGTGACATCAGGGATGCTTACCTCTATGTCCCAAATTTGCCCTTCTCACTAAGGGTACCTCAGGTTCGTGGTGCAGAACTGTCACTATCAGTTTCAGACGCTGCCGTTTGGATTGTCCACGGCACCCTGGGGTCTTTACCAAGGTAATGGCCGAATTGATGATTCTTCTTCGAAGAAAAGGCGTCTTAATTATCCCTTACTTGGACGATCTCCTGATAGGGGCATAGTCCAGGGAACAGTTGGAGGTCGGAGTAGCACTATCTCGGATACTGCTACAATCAGCACGGGTGGATTCTAAATATTCCAAAATCGCAGCTGATCCCGACGACACGTCTGCTGTGCCTAGGGATGATTCTGGACACAGTCCAGAAAAAGGTGTTTCTCCCGGAAGAGAAAGCCAGGGAGTTATCCGAGCAAGTCAGGAACCTCCTAAAAACAGTGCATCATTGCACAAGGGTCCTGGTAAAAATGGTGGCTTCCTACGAAGCAATTCCATTCGGCAGATTTCACGTAAGAACTTTTCAGTGGGATCTGCTGGACAAATGGTCCGGATCGCATCTTCAGATGCATCAGCGGATAACCCAATATCCAAGGACAAGGGTGTCTCTCCTGTGGTGGTTATAGAGTGCTCATCTTCTAGAGGGCAGCAGATTCGGCATTCAGGATTGGATGCTGGTAACCACGGAGCCCAGCCTGAGAGGCTGGGGAGCAGTCACACAAGGAAAAAATTTCCAGGGAGTGTGATCAAGTATGGAGACTTTTCTCCACATAAATATACTGGAGCTAAGGGTAAATTTATAATGCTCTAAGCTTAGCAAGACCTCTGCTTCAAGGTCAGCCGGTATTGATCCAGTGGGAAAAACATCACGGCAGTCGCCCACGTAAACAGACAGGGCGACACAAGAAGCAGGAGGGCAATGGCAGAAACTGCAAGGACTTTTCGCTGGGCGGAAAATCATGTGATAACACTGTCAGCAGTTTTTCATCCCGGGAATGGAAACTGGGAAGCAGACTTCCTCAGCACGACCTCCACCCGGGAGAGTGGAAACTTCATTGAGAAGTTTTTTCCACATGATTGTAAACCGTTGGGAAATACCAAAGGTGGACATGATGGCGTCCCGTCTGAACAAAAAACGGGACAGGTATTGCGCCAGGTCAAGAGACCCTCAGGCAATAGATGTGGACGTTCTGGTAACACCGTGGGTGTACCAGTCGGTGTATGTGTTCCCTCCTCTGCTTCTCATACCTAAGGTGCTGAGAATTATAAGACGTAGAGGAGTAAGAACTATACTCATGGCTCCGGATTGGCCAAGAAGGACTTGGTACCCGGAACTTCAAGAGATGCTTACAGAGGTCTTATGGCCTCTGCCGCTAAGAAGGGACTTGCTTCAGCAAGTACCATGTCTGTTCCAAGACTTACCGCAGCTGCGTTTGTCGGCATGGCGATGGAAAGCCGGATCCTAAGGGAAAAAAGGCATTCCGGAAGAGGTCATTCCTACCCTGGTCAAAGCCAGAAAGGAGGTGACCGCACACCATTATCACCACGTGTGGCGAAAATATGTTGCGTGGTGTGAGGCCAGGAAGGCCCCACAAAGAAATTTCAACTCGGTCGTTTCCTGCATTTCCTGCAAACAGGAGTGTCTATGGGCCTCAAATTGGGGTCCATTAAGGTTCAAATTCGGCCCTGTAAATTTTCTTCCAGAAAGAATTGGCTTCAGTTCCTGAAGTCCAGAAGTTTGTCAAGGGAGTATTGCATATACAAACCCCTTTTTTGTGCCTCCAGTGGCACTGTGGGATCTCAACGTAGTTCTGGGATTCCTCAAATCACATTGGTTTAAAACCAGTCAAATATGTGGATTTGAAGCATCTCACATAAAAAGTGACCATGCTCTTGGCCCTGGCCTGGACCAGGCGAGTGTCAAATTGGTGGTTTTTTCTCAAAAAAGCCCATATCTGTTTGTCCATTCGGACAGGGCAGAGCTGCGGACTCGTCCCCAGTTCTCTCCCTAAGGTGGTGTCAGTGTTTCACCTGAACCAGCTTATTGTGGTGCCTTGCACCTACTAGGGACTTGGAGGACTCCAGGTTGCTAGGAGTTGTCAGGGCCCTGAAAATATGTTCCAGGACAGCTGGAGTCAGAAAATCTGACTCGCTGTTTATACTGTATGCACCCAACAAGTTGGGTGCGCCTGCTTCTAAGCAGGCGATTGCTCGTTGGATTTGTAACACAATTCAACTTGCACATTCTGAGGCAGGCCTGCCACAGTCTAAATCGGTTAAGGCCCATTCCACAAGGAAGGTGGGCTCATCTTGGGCGGCTGCCCGAGAGGTCTTGGCATTACAACTCTGCCGAGCAGCTACGTGGTCAGGGGAGAACACGTTTGTAAAATTCTACAAATTTGATATCCTGGCAAAAGAGGACCTGGAGTTCTCTCATTCGGTGCTGCAGAGTCATCCGCACTCTCCCGCCCGTTTGGGAGCTTTGGTATAATCCCCATGGTCCTTTCAGGAACCCCAGCATCCACTAGGACGATAGAGAAAATAAGAATTTACTTACCGATAATTCTATTTCTCGGAGTCCGTAGTGGATGCTGGGCGCCCATCCCAAGTGCGGATTATCTGCAATACTTGTACATAGTTACAAAAATCGGGTTATTATTGTTGTGAGCCATCTTTTCAGAGGCTCCGCTGTTATCATACTGTTAACTGGGTTTAGATCACAAGTTGTACGGTATGATTGGTGTGGCTGGTATGAGTCTTACCCGGGATTCATAATTCCTCCCTTATTGTGTACGCTCGTCCGGGCACAGTACCTAACTGGCTTGGAGGAGGGTCATAGGGGGAGGAGCCAGTGCACACCACCTGATCCTAAAGCTTTACTTTTTGTGCCCTGTCTCCTGCGGAGCCGCTATTCCCCCATGGTCCTTTCAGGAACCCCAGCATCCACTACGGACTCCGAGAAATAGAATTATCGGTAAGTAAATTCTTATTTTTATTTATATAGTGCTTTTCTCCCTTAGGGCTCAGTCGTTTTACAGACATCAGAAACATGGTACAATTTACAAAGGATTTGGTATTACAGAAAATAGAAAAACCACACAGAAATAATTAAAACGGCAAAACCTAGAGAGCACAGTAAGCATATTGCAGGGTTGGTGCAGGCATTTTGGGTAATAACTTCCACGGTTTTTATATTCCACACACGAAAGGTACTAAATGAGGCAGCCGTCTTGGGCGCAGTACGTAGGATTACCGTGGATGAAATAGGTCACGCCTAGAAGAGATGACAAGACATGGTAATTGCAGCATCCTGACGCTTGGAGTAGGGTCCCACCATAACCATTAGGTCCATGTATTTTTCATCCCATCCACAAGCGTACCAGGTGAGGCAGCTACTGTGCAAGATAAGACCTTACACGGACCCAAGGCATACTTGGGAAAACTGACACATTTGTGGCGGTATGATAAACCCTGTATGAATAGATCCACGTGACGTACATCCTGACCACAGAAGATGCACTTCAGTGCAGGTATAGCACATGCATAGCATACAGTGGAGTGGAAGTACATGGCACAAAGTAGGGAACAGTAACTACAGCAAAAAGAGATGCAGTTCATGCACAATCCGTGGTGGAACCACTTGTTTATTGATGGAGAGTCAGTATAGGTATAGCATACAGTAGGGGTTACAGGAAGAAAATGTAAGAGCACAACAGGGCACAGTGGCATAACAGGCAGTAATTGAAGCAATGGTGTGAACAGTATATGAAATGAGTGCAGAAACAATGAGAGCCAATGTGGGGAGGGAGTGTGTAAATCAGTTAAAGTAGAATAAATAGGATTTTGGTTACCTACCGGTAAATCCTTTTCTCGTAGTCTGTAGAGGATGCTGGAGTCCATATTAGTACCATGTGGTATAGACGGGTCCACTAGGAGCCATTGGCACTTTAAGAGTTTAACAGTGTGGGCTAGCTCCTCCCACTATGCCCCTCCTACCAGACTCAGTCTAGAAACTGTGCTTGAGGCGGCGACATACTTCAAGCGAAGGAAATACACAGATAGTGGCGAGAGTCATACCAGCTTATACAACAAGGCAAATCCGACCAACATGCCGGAAAACTCAGCAACAGCTGAAACAGTACTGGAACAGTAAAGAATGCAGAACTTACCTAGGAACCAGGCAGTACTGAACCAAAGAACCACTGCAGGACAAAGAAGCGCTGGGCGGGCGCCCAGCATCCTCTATGGACTACGAGAAAATAGGATTTTAATACCTACCAGTAAATCCTTTTCTCCTAGTCCGTAGAGGATGCTGGGGACTCCAAAAGGACCATGGGGTATAGACGGGATCCACAGGAGCTTGGGCACACTTAAAACACTTTGACTGGGTGTGAACTGGCTCCTCCCTCTATGCCCCTCCCCCAGACCTCAGTTATAGGAACTGTGCCCAGGAGAGACGGACATTTCGAGGAAAGGATTTTGTTAACTAAGGGCGAGAAACAAACCAGCCCACACCACAAACTTACCGTACAACTGGAGTAGCATGAAACCAGACAACAGTATGAACTAACCACAGCAACAAGCTGACATAACTGATACACAAACCATGTGTAACCGAAAATAACCAGTATCAACTCAACTGCAAGGAACAGTCCGCACTGGGATGGGCGCCCAGCATCCTCTACGGACTAGGTGAAAAGGATTTACCGGTAGGTATTAAAATCCTATTTTCTCTTACGTCCTAGAGGATGCTGGGGACTCCAAAAGGACCATGGGGTCTATACCAAAGCTCGAGAACGGGTGGGAAAGTGCGGACGACTCTGCAGCACCGATTGAGCAAACATAAGGTCCTCATCAGCCAGGGTATCAAACTTGTAAAATTTAGCAAAAGTGTTTGAACCCGACCACGTAGCTGCTCGGCAAAGTTGAAGCGCCGAGACCCCTCGGGCATCCGCCCAAGATGAGCCCACCTTCCTGGTAGAATGGCTTCGGCAACGGCAGCCCAGCCAAAGAATGAGCTTGCTGGATCGTACTACAAATCCAGCGTGCAATAGTTTGCTTAGAAGCAGGATTTCAAATCTTGTTGGAAGCATACAGGACAAACAGAGCCTCTGTCTTCCTAGTAAAAGCCGTTCTGGCGACATAAATTTCTCTATCGTCCTAAGTGGATGCTGGGGTTCCTGAAAGGACCATGGGGAATAGCGGCTCCGCAGGAGACAGGGCACAAAAGTAAAGCTTTTACAGGTCAGGTGGTGTGTACTGGCTCCTCCCCCTATGACCCTCCTCCAGACTCCAGTTAGATTTTTGTGCCCGGCCGAGAAGGGTGCAATTCTAGGTGGCTCTCATAAAGAGCTGCTTAGAGAGTTTAGCTTAGGTTTTTTATTTTACAGTGATTCCTGCTGGCAACAGGATCACTGCAACGAGGGACAGAGGGGAGAAGAAGTGAACTCACCTGCGTGCAGGATGGATTGGCTTCTTGGCTACTGGACATGAAGCTCCAGAGGGACGATCACAGGTACAGCCTGGATGGTCACCGGAGCCACGCCGCCGGCCCCCTCACAGATGCTGAAGCAAGAAGAGGTCCAGAATCGGCGGCTGAAGACTCCTGCAGTCTTCTTAAGGTAGCGCACAGCACTGCAGCTGTGCGCCATTTTCCTCTCAGCACACTTCACACGGCAGTCACTGAGGGTGCAGGGCGCTGGGGGGGGGGGCGCCCTGGGAGGCAAATGAAAACCTTTAAAAAGGCTAAAAATACCTCACATATAGCCCCAGAGGCTATATGGAGATATTTACCCCTGCCTAAATGTACTAAATAGCGGGAGACGAGCCCGCCGAAAAAGGGGCGGGGCCTATCTCCTCAGCACACGGCGCCATTTTCTGTCACAGCTCCGCTGGTCAGGAAGGCTCCCAGGTCTCTCCCCTGCACTGCACTACAGAAACAGGGTATAACAGAGAGGGGGGGCAAAATAAATGGCAATATATTAATATAAAAGCAGCTATAAGGGAGCACTTAATCATAAGGCTATCCCTGTCATATATAGCGCTTTTTGGTGTGTGCTGGCAGACTCTCCCTCTGTCTCCCCAAAGGGCTAGTGGGTCCTGTCTTCGTATAGAGCATTCCCTGTGTGTCTGCTGTGTGTCGGTACGTGTGTGTCGACATGTATGAGGACGTTATTGGTGTGGAGGCGGAGCAATTGCCAAATATGAGGATGTCACCTCCTAGGGGGTCGACACCAGAATGGATGCCTTTATTTGTGGAATTACGGGATAGCGTCAACTCGCTTAAGCAGTCGTTTGCCGACATGAGGCGGCCGGACACTCAATTAGTGCCTGTCCAGGCGCCTCAAACACCGTCAGGGGCTGTAAAACGCCCCTTGCCTCAGTCGGTCGACACAGACCCAGACACAGGCACTGATTCCGGTGGTGAAGGTGACGAATCAACCGTATTTTCCAGTAGGGCCACACGTTATATGATTTTGGCAATAAAGGAGATGTTACATTTAGCTGATACTACAGGTACCACTAAACAGGGTATTATGTGGGGTGTGAAAAAACTACCAGTAGTTTTTACCGAATCAGAAGAATTAAATGACGTGTGTGATGAAGCGTGGGGTGCCCCGATAAAAAACTGCTAATTTCAAAGAAGTTATTGGCTTTATACCCTTTCCCGCCAGAGGTTAGGGAGCGCTGGGAAACACCTCCTAGGGTGGACAAAGCGCTAACACGCTTATCAAAACAAGTGGCGTTACCCTCTCCTGAGACGGCCGCACTTAAAGATCCATCAGATAGGAGGATGGAAAATATCCAAAAAGGTATATACACACATGCAGGTGTTATACTACGACCAGCTATTGCGACTGCCTGGATGTGCAGTGCTGGGGTAGTTTGGTCAGAGTCCCTGATCGAAAATATTGATACCCTGGACAGGGACAATATTTTACTGTCGTTAGAACAAATAAAGGATGCATTTCTTTATATGCGTGATGCACAGAGAGATATCTGCACACTGGCATCACGGGTAAGTGCTATGTCCATTTCGGCCAGAAGAGCTTTATGGACACGACAGTGGACAGGCGATGCGTAGAGGAGTTATTTGGGGTCGGTCTATCGGATTTGGTGGCCACGGCTACGGCCGGGAAATCCACCTTTCTACCTCAAGTCACTCCCCAACAGAAAAAGGCACCGACCTTTCAACCGCAGCCCTTTCGTTCCTTTAAAAATAAGAGAGCAAAAGGCTATTCATATCTGCCACGAGGCAGAGGACGAGGGAAGAGACAGCAACAGGCAGCTCCTTCCCAGGAACAGAAGCCCTCCCCGGCTTCTACAAAAGCCTCAGCATGACGCTGGGGCTTCGCAAGCGGACTCGGGGGCGGTAGGCGGTCGTCTCAAGAATTACAGCGCGCAGTGGGCTCACTCGCAGGTAAATCCCTGGATCCTGCAGATAATATCTCAGGGGTACAGGTTGAAATTAGAGACAGAGCCACCTCGCCGTTTCCTGAAGTCTGCTTTACCAACGTCCCCCTCAGAAAGGGAGACGGTTTTGGAAGCCATTCACAAGCTGTATTCTCAGCAGGTGATAGTCAAGGTACCTCTTCTACAACAAGGGAAGGGGTATTATTCCACTCTTTTTGTGGTACCGAAGCCGGATGGCTCGGTAAGGCCTATTCTAAATCTGAAGTCCTTGAACCTGTACATAAAGAAGTTCAAGTTCAAGATGGAGTCACTCAGAGCAGTGATAGCGAACCTGGAAGAAGGGGACTTTATGGTATCCTTGGACATCAAGGATGCGTATCTCCACGTTCCAATTACCCCTCACACCAGGGGTACCTCAGGTTCGTTGTACAAAACTGTCACTATCAGTTTCAGACGCTGCCGTTTGGTTTGTCCACGGCACCTCGGGTCTTTACAAAGGTAATGGCCGAGATAATATTTCTTCTTCGAAGAAAAGGCGTATTAATTATCCCATACTTGGACGATCTCCTAATAAGGGCAAGGTCCAGAGAACAGCTAGAGATGGGTTTAGCACTATCTCAAGAGGTGCTAAAGCAGCACGGATGGATTCTGAATATTCCAAAATCCCAATTAATGCCGACAACTCGTCTGCTGTTCCTGGGGATGATTCTGGACACAGTTCAGAAAAAGGTTTTTCTTCCCGAAGAAAAAGCCAAGGAGTTATCTGACCTGGTCAGGAACCTCCTAAAACCAGGAAAGGTGTCTGTACATCAATGCACAAGAGTCCTGGGAAAAAATGGTAGCTTCTTACGAAGCAATCCCTTTCGGCAGATTCCATGCAAAGGGATCTGTTGGACAAATGGTCAGGGTCGCATCTTCAGATGCACCTGCGGATAACCCTGTCGCCGAGGACAAGGGTATCCCTTCTGTGGTGGTTGCAGGAGGCTCATCTATTGGAGGGCCGCAGATTCGGCATGCAGGATTGGATCCTGGTGACCACGGATGCCAGCCTGAGAGGCTGGGGAGCAGTCACACAGGGAAGTAATTTCCAGGGAGTGTGGTCGAGCCTGAAAAAGTCTCTTCACATAAGCATTCTGGAACTAAGAGCAATCTACAATGCTCTAAGCCAGGCGGAACCTCTGCTTCAAGGAAGACCGGTGTTGATCCAGTCGGACAACATCATGGCAGTCGCCCATGTAAACAGACAGGGCGGCACAAGAAGCAGGAGGGCAATGGCAGAAGCTGCCAGGATCCTTCGCTGGGCGGAGAATCACGTGATAGCACTGTCAGCAGTATTCATCCCGGGCGTGGACAACTGGGAAGCAGACTTCCTCAGCAGACACGACCTTCACCCGGGAGAGTGGGGACTTCATCCAGAAGTTTTCCACATGCTATTAAACCGTTGGGTAAAACCAATGGTGGACATGATGGCGTCTCGCCTCAACAAAACACTGGACAGGTATTGCGCCAGGTCAAGAGATCCGCAGGCAATAGCTGTGGACGCGCTGGTAACACCTTGGGTGTACCAGTCGGTATATGTGTTTCCTCCTCTGCCTCTCATACCAAAGGTATTGAGGATTATACGGCAAAGAGGAGTAAGACTAGTGGCTCCGGATTGGCCAAGAAGGACTTGGTACCCGGAACTTCAAGAGATGGTCACGGACGATCCGTGGCCTCTACTTCTGAGAAGGGACCTGCTTCAGCAGGGTCCTTGTCTTTTTCAAAACTTACCGCGGCTGCGTTTGACGGCATGGCGTTTGAATGCCAGATCCTAAAAGGAAAAGGCATTCCAGAAGAAGTCATTCCTACCTTGATAAAGGCAAGGAAGGAAGTCACCGCGAAGCATTATCGCCGTATTTGGCGAAAATATGTTGCGTGGTGCGAGCAGCGGAGTGCTCCGATGGAGGAATTTCAACTGGGTCGTTTTCCTACATTTCCTGCAATCAGGATTGTCTATGGGTCTCAAATTGGGATCTATTAAGGTTCAAATTTCGGCCCTATCAATATTCTTCCAAAAAGAATTGGCCTCAGTCCCTGAGGTCCAGATTTTTATCAAAGGAGTACTGCATATACAGCCTCCTGTGGTGCCTAAGGTGGCACCGTGGGATCTAAATGTAGTTTTAGATTTCCTCAAATCCAATTGGTTTGAACCACTAAAGAATGTGGATTTGAAATATCTCACATGGAAAGTGACTATGTTACTGGCCCTGGCTTCGGCCGGGAGAGTATCTGAACTGGCGGCTTTGTTTTATAAAAGCCCTTATTTAATTTTCCATTCGACATAGGGCAGAGCTGCGGACGCGTCCGCATTTTCTCCCTAAGGTGGTATCAGCGTTTCACCTGAACCAGCCTATTGTAGTGCCTGCGGCTACAGACGACTTGAAGGACTCCAAGTTGTTGGACGTTGTCAGAGCCTTAAAAATATACATTTAAAGGACGGCTGGAGTCAGAAAATCTGACTCGCTGTTTTATACTGTATGCACCCAACAAGTTGGGTGCACCTGCTTCTAAGCAGTCGATTGCTCGTTGGATTTGTAACAAAATTCAACTTGTACATTCTGTGGCAGGCCTGCCACAGCCTAAATCTGTTAAGGCCCATTCCGCAAGGAAGGTGGGCTCATCTTGGGCGGCTGCCCGAGGGGTCTCGGCATTACAACTCTGCCGAGCAGCTACGTGGTCAGGGGAGAACACGTTTGTAAATTTTTACAAATTTGATACCCTGGCAAAGGAGGACCTGGAGTTCTCTCATTCGGTGCTGCAGAGTCATCCGCACTCTCCCGCCCGTTTGGGAGCTTTGGTATAATCCCCATGGTCCTTTCAGGAACCCCAGCATCCACTTAGGACGATAGAGAAAATAAGAATTTACTTACCGATAATTCTATTTCTCGGAGTCCGTAGTGGATGCTGGGCGCCCATCCCAAGTGCGGATTATCTGCAATACTTGTACATAGTTATTGTTAACTAATTCGGGTTATTGTTTAGGAAGCCATCTTTCAGAGGCTCCTCTGTTATCATACTGTTAACTGGGTTTAGATCACAAGTTGTACGGTGTGATTGGTGTGGCTGGTATGAGTCTTACCCGGGATTCAAAATCCTCCCTTATTGTGTACGCTCGTCCGGGCACAGTACCTAACTGGAGTCTGGAGGAGGGTCATAGGGGGAGGAGCCAGTACACACCACCTGACCTGTAAAAGCTTTACTTTTGTGCCCTGTCTCCTGCGGAGCCGCTATTCCCCATGGTCCTTTCAGGAACCCCAGCATCCACTACGGACTCCGAGAAATAGAATTATCGGTAAGTAAATTCTTATTTTTCAAAGCTCTGACAACATCAAGAGACTTTGGGACTGCCACAGCATCCGTAGCCACAGGCACCACAATAGGTTGGTTTATGTGAAACGAAGAGACCACCTTCGGCAGAAATTGTTGACGAGTCCTCAATTCCGCTCTATCCGAATGAAAAATCAAATATGGGCTCTTGTGAGACAAGGCCGCCAACTCGGACACTCGTCTGGCAGACGCCAGAGCCAAAAGCATGACCACTTTCCAAGTGTGAAACTTTAACTCAACCTTACGCAAAGGCTCAAACCAGTGAGACATAATAAACTGCAACACCACTTTGTCACACGACAGAGGCAGCGGCGGCCGAGCTTACCCCTGCGTGTCTGCTGGTCGGTCCGGCGGCTCTCACCTCCGGCGGTCCTCGGGTTCCGGCGTCTGGCTGGCGCGGCTCCCGGCGGTTCCCCGGAGCGTGGGTGCCGCCATGACGTCCGGCGTCACGGGGGCGGAGAGCGGCTGACACCTATCCACTCCACCAATCGCGAAAAGGCGGGGAATTCAAAACCAGACGCCGGGCAGAGCCCCGGCGCCTGAGTATCGTCTTTTCCCCTAAAGTGGATGCCAGTGCTCCTGTTCACCGTGTGTCTCCCTGCAGCTGTACTCCAGTGCTTCCAGCGTTTCAGGGTGTCTTTCGGAAGCCAAGTTTCCAGAGTTCCCAGGAACCAGCGTGTTTCTTTGCAGTGCAGTCATCAGTGTCTTTCATCATCGCTCACCAGTTCTTCCTTCAACAGTGTCTCCAAACATCGCTCCCAAGTTCTTCATTCTTCAGTGTCTTTCACCATCGCTCACAAGTTCTTCATTCTTCAGTGACTTTTACCATCGCTCACAAGTTCTTCCTTCAGCAGTGTCTTTAAACATCGCTCACAAATTCTTCATTCATCAAGTGTCTTTCACCATCGCTCACAAGTTCTTCATTCAACAGTGTCTTTAAACATCGCTCACAAGTTCTTCATTCAACAGTGTCTTTAAACATCGCTCACAAGTTCTTCATTCATCAAGTGTCTTTCACCATCGCTCACAAGTTCTTCATTCAACAGTGTCTTTAAACATCGCTCACAAGTTCTTCATTCATCAAGTGTCTTTCACCATCGCTCACAAGTTCTTCATTCAACAGTGTCTTTAAACATCGCTCACAAGTTCTTCATTCATCAAGTGTCTTTCACCATCGCTCACAAGTTCTTCATTCATCAAGTGTCTTTCACCATCGCTCACAAGTTCTTCATTCATCAAGTGTCTTTCACCATCGCTCTCAAGTTCTTCATTTGTCAGTGTCTTTCACCATCGCTCACAAGTTCTTCATCTATCAAGTGTCTTTCACCATCGCTCACAAGTTCTTCATTCATCAGTGTCTTTCACCATCGCTCACAAGTTCTTCATTCATCAGTGTCTTTCACCATCGCTCACAAGTTCTTCATTCATCAAGTGTCTTTCACCATCGCTCACAAGTTCTTCATTCATCAAGTGTCTTTCACCATCGCTCACAAGTTCTTCATTCATCAAGTGTCTTTCACCATCGCTCTCAAGTTCTTCATTTGTCAGTGTCTTTCACCATCGCTCACAAGTTCTTCATCCATCAAGTGTCTTTCACCATCGCTCACAAGTTCTTCATTCATCAGTGTCTTTCACCATCGCTCACAAGTTCTTCATCTGTGTCTGTAGACATCGCTCACAAATTCTTCAGTAACCTTGGGCATCACCCACAACTTCTCTCCCTTTTATGTGTCGCTGTATTGCTCCCGTCCCATAATAAAGTTCTTTAGCATTTTTACACCAATTCTAACTGTCAGAGTCCTGTATGAGGAAAACCTATATCCGGCCATCTCTGCTCCGACCCAGCTGTGGTTCCTCTTCCCGACCATCGGAAGAACCCCCGAGTTCACAACACCCCCAACCCAGGTCAGTGACCGTATACTCAGGCCTCATGGACCCGGGGGATCGGAACCCAGAGGCAAGCGCCATCCAGGACCTGGTTTCCCGAGTTCAGAGTCAGGAGGCGGCACAGAACCAGGTGATGCAGTATCTCCAGGAAATATCCGGCCGGCTGGATCAAATTCAGGCTTCCCTGGCTTCAGTAGTTCCGGCTCCAGCCCCAGTACCCGCTCCAGTAGTTGTCCCTGGTAATGTTCAATCCTTGCCCGGAACCAGGTCACGCCTTCAGCTCCCCACTCCCTCTCGCTATAACAGGAATCCGAAGAATTGCCGTGGTTTTCTCAACCAGTGCGAGGTACAGTTTGAACTTCTCTCACACAACTTCCCCACGGATCGGTCCAAGGTGGCATACATTATTTCCTTGCTTGAGGGTTCAACGTTGGATTGGGTATCTCCGTTATGGTAGCGATCTGATCCTTTGGTTTCCAGCTACACCAATTTCATCGCGTCTTTCCGAAGGATCTTTGATGAGCCCGGCAGAACGACCGCTGCTTCTTCAGATTTGCTCCGAGTCCGACAAGGCTCCCGTTCAGTGGGACAGTATGTGATTCATTTTCAGACCATAGCCTCTGAACTGCGCTGGAATAATGATGCTCTCCGGGCCGCTTTCTGGAACGGGCTGTCCGACCGTCTTAATGACGAACTGATCACTAGGGATTTGCCAGATTCTTTAGAACAGTTGATCTCACTCTGTGTGAAGGTGGATCTTCGCATGCAGGAACGAGGTGGCGAACGTAGTCGGTCAGATCGATACAGATTCCGGGCTCTCCCATCTAAACAAACGGTTACCCCAAGTCCAGACGAACCCATGCAAATCAATCGATCTCGGCTGTCCCCGGAAGAATGACAGTGCCGTCGTGAGGGTAGACTCTGTCTCTACTGTGGAGCCGCGGATCATTTTCTCAAGTTTTGCAAGTCCCGTCCGGGAAACGGGCAGTCCTAGCTGGTTCTGGAGGAGTCGAGTTAGGGGTTACATCTAAATCTTCTCCGATAGTGGACTGTTTACTCTCCGTGTCTTTGTTTTCTGAGTCTATAGCCAAACCTGTTAAGGCTCTGCTGGACGCTGGGGCTGCGGGGAATTTTGTTTCCCTTTCTTGTGTCCAGAATCTGGGTTTACAGTTACGGTCTGTAGAACGACCTATTACATTGACTGCCATCAATGGTACTCAAATTTCTAATGGTCTTATTTCAAGTCGCACAGTGCCGATCAAGCTGCAGGTTGGAGCTCTGCATCAAGAGCATCTGGAGTTCCTAGTGATTCGGGAGATGCCCCACGATCTGGTTCTTGGTCTTCCTTGGCTTAAAACTCACAACCCTCACGTCGACTGGAAGTCGTCACAAATAATATCCTGGAGTTCATTTTGTCATTCTAATTGTCTCACTCCTGTCTATCCGCTTCGTGCATCTTCCAAGTCGGATGAGGAGCTCATTCCAGAGGCCTATCGGGATTTCACAGACGTGTTTTCGGAGCAGGCGGCCGATCAGTTGCCACCCCATAGACCCTGGGACTGTCCCATTGAGCTCATCCCAGGGAAAATGCCACCCCGGGGACGCACTTATCCCTTATCATTACCCGAGACCCAAGCTATGTCGGATTATATCAAGTCTAATCTGCTGAAAGGATTCATCCGCCCCTCTACCTCCCCGGCGGGTGCAGGCTTCTTTTTTGTGAAGAAGAAGGACGGAGGCTTGAGACCTTGTATCGACTATCGTGACCTCAATGATATCACCATTAAGAACAAATATCCTTTGCCGCTCATCACGGAGCTATTTGATATGGTTCGCGGAGCCCATGTCTTCACCAAGCTCGACTTAAGGGGAGCCTATAACTTGATACGTATCCGACAGGGGGACGAATGGAAGACGGCCTTCAATACCAGGGACGGGCATTACGAATATCTGGTAATGCCGTTTGGCCTCAGCAATGCCCCTGCCGTCTTCCAGGGATTTGTGAATGAAATCTTCCGAGATATGTTATACCTAAGTGTAGTGGTATACTTGGATGACATTCTGATATTTTCTAAGAATCTCACAGAGCACAGAGTACAGGTCAGGGAGGTACTTCTTCGTCTACGAAGGAATCATCTCTACAGCAAAATTTCCAAATGTACCTTTGAGGTCCCTTCAATTCCATTCCTTGGTTATGTCATCTCAGGTACGGAGCTTCGCATGGATCCGGAAAAACTTACTGCCATACGGGACTGGACTCAGCCTCTTTCCTTGAAAGCGGTACAAAGATTTCTGGGTTTCGCAAACTACTACCGGAAATTCATAAAGGGATTCTCTACCATTGTGGCACCTTTTACTGCCCTAACCAAGAAGGGGTCTGACCCAAGTAACTGGTCTTCCGAAGCTGTGGCAGCGTTCGCCCAGTTGAAAGCAGCCTTTATGTCCGCTCCGGTACTCCAGCAACCAAATTTTTCCAAACCATTCTTCTTGGAAGTCGATGCTTCCTCAGTAGGCATCGGTGCCGTGCTTCCACAGTACTCCTCTGACGGGAAGTTACATCCATGTGGTTTCCATTCTCGCAAGTTCTCTCCTGCTGAACGAAACTACACCATTGGAGACCAGGAACCTTTGGCAATAAAATCTGCTCTGGAAGAATGGAGATACCTATTGGAAGGTGCTAAACACCTAATTACAATTTACACCGATCATAAGAACTTGCTGTACCTCAAGACGGCCCAGTGCCTGAATCCCCGACAGGCTAGATGGGCACTCTTCTTCACTCGATTTTCGTTCGTCATTAAGTACCGGGCCGGGACTTTTAACACTAAGGCTGATGCTCTGTCTCATTCCTTAACAGCTTCGGATGAGGAGAATTCTGTTGAAAAGGCTTTGATTCTCAGTCCAGTTTCTATTTCGGCAGCTCCCACCGCTCTGGGTCCTCCTCCTGGGAGAATGTCTGTACCAGCTAGATTTCGACCAAGGTTGCTGCAGTGGGCTCATGTCTCCAAGTTCACCGGACATCCTGGAGTTCAAAAAATGTGGGGGTTTCTACGAAGGTCATACTGGTGGGACACTATGAAGAAGGATATACAAGATTATGTCAACTCTTGTCCTCAATGTGCTCAGCACAAAATTCTTCGGCTGCCTCCAGCGGGGTTGCTTCATCCACTGTCCATTCCTAAGAGGCCTTGGATCCATATTTCTATGGACTTCGTCACCGATTTGCCCTTCTCCAAGAGTCACAATACCGTCTGGGTGATTGTTGACCGCTTTTCTAAGATGGCACATTTTGTTCCTTTAACCGGGCTACCGTCGGCTCCCAAGTTGGCTTTATTATTTATCCGTGAACACTTCCGCTTGCACGGGTTACCTCTGGAAATAGTCTCTGATCGGGGGGTGCAGTTTACTGCAAGATTCTGGAGGGCCCTCTGTTCAGCCTTACAAATAAAGCTCAAGTTTTCATCTGCCTACCATCCTCAAACCAATGGACAAACTGAACGCGTTAATCAAGATTTAGAGACTTTTCTCCACGTTTATCTCTCTCCTTCGTAAGATGATTGGGCGGAACTGTTTCCCTCGGCCGAATTTGCCCATAATCATCTGTACCACTCTTCCACTGGCGAGTCCCCATTCTTCATTAATTATGGATTCCATCCACAAGTTCCAGAACTACCCGTCTGTCCTCCGGAAGATGTTCCTGCTGCAGCCTCTACTCTCCGACACTTCAGTCAAATCTGGAGTAGGATTCACGCTAACCTCAACAAAATCTCCGGTCGCTACAAATTCTTTTCGGATAGGAAGCGACGGGCAGCTCCTCAATACAAAGTTGGCGACAGGGTATGGCTCTCTACCCGCAATCTCCGTTTAAGAGTGCCCGCTATGAAGTTTGCTCCGAGGTTCATTGGTCCTTACCCAGTGTTGCAAGTCCTGAACCCGGTTGTCTGCAAATTGGGATTGCCTTCCCACTTTCGGGTACCAAATTCCTTCCATGTCTCTCTCCTCTGTCCCTTATTCTGAATCGGTTCCATTCAGAATCCCCTAGGCCAACCTCTGTAGAGACTGAAGCTGGAACGAAATTTGAAATCAAAGCTATTCTTGACTCTCGTTATCTTCACAAGAATCTACAGTATTTGGTAGAATAGAAAGGTTATGGTCCTGAGGAGAGAAGCTGGGTCAATGCTACTGAGGTGACGGCCCCCCGACTGGTGCGGATCTTCCATTCCAGACATCCAACTAAGCCCGGGAAGTGTCCAGGGGCCACTCCTGGAGGAGGGGGTACTGTCACACGCCAGGGGCAGCGGTGGCCACGCTTACCCCTGCGTGTCTGCTGGTCGGTCCGGCGGCTCTCACCTCCGGCTGTCCTCGGGTTCCGGCGTCTAGCTGGCGTGGCTCCCGGCGGTTCCCCGGAGCGTGGGCGCCGCCATGACGTCCGGCGTCACGGGGGGCGGAGAGCGGCTGACGTCACCTATCCGCTACACCAATCGCGAAAAGGCGGGGAATTCAAACCAGATGCCGGGCAGAGCCCCGGCGCCTGAGTATCGTCTTTTCCCCTAAAGTGGATGCCAGTGCTCCTGTTCACCGTGTGTCTCCCTGCAGCTGTACTCCAGTGCTTCCAGCGTTTCAGGGTGTCTTTCGGAAGCCAAGTTTCCAGAGTTCCCAGCAACCAGCGTGTTTCTTTGCAGTGCAGTCATCAGTGTCTTTCACCATCGCTCACCAGTTCTTCCTTCAACAGTGTCTCCAAACATCGCTCCCAAGTTCTTCATTCTTCAGTGTCTTTCACCATCGCTCACAAGTTCTTCATTCTTCAGTGACTTTCACCATCGCTCACAAGTTCTTCATTCAACAGTGTCTTTAAACATCGCTCCCAAATTCTTCATTCATCAAGTGTTTTTCACCATCGCTCACAAGTTCTTCATTCAACAGCGTCTTTAAACATCGCTCACAAGTTCTTCATTCATCAAGTGTCTTTCACCATCGCTCACAAGTTCTTCATTCATCAAGTGTCTTTCACCATCGCTCACAAGTTCTTCATTCATCAAGTGTCTTTCACCATTGCTCTCAAGTTCTTCATTCATCAAGTGTCTTTCACCATCGCTCACAAGTTCTTCATTCATCAGTGTCTTTCACCATCGCTCACAAGTTCTTCATTCATCTGTGTCTGTAGACATCGCTCACAATTTCTTCAGTAACCTTGGACATCACCCACAACTTCTCTCCCTTTTATGTGTCGCTGTATTGCTCCCGTCCCATAATAAAGTTCTTTAGCATTTTTACACCAATTCTAACTGTCAGAGTCCTGTATGAGGAAAACCTATATCCGGCCATCTCTGCTCCGACCCAGCTGTGGTTCCTCTTCCCGACCATCGGAAGAACCCCCGAGTTCACAACACCCCCAACCCAGGTCAGTGACACACTTCAAGATCCCACGGCGCCACTGGTGGGACAAATGGAGGAGGATGGATATGCAGCACTCCATTCACGAAAGTCTGAACCTCAGGAAGGACGGCCTATTCCTTTTGAAAGAAAATAGATAAGGCGGAAATCTGCACCTTGATGGAACCCAACTTCAGGCCTGCATCCACGCCTGCCTGCAAAAAATGGAGGAAACGACCCAAGTGAAACACCTCCGCAGGAGCTGCTTTGGTTTCACACCACAACACATATTTTCTCCAAATACGGTGATAATGTTTCGCCGTGAACTCCTTCCTAGCCTTAAGAAGAGTGGGGATGACCTTCCTGGGAATACCCTTCCAAGCTAAAATCTGGCGTTCAACTTCCACGCCGTCAAACGCAGCCGCGGTAAGTCCGGAAATAGGAAGGGGCCCTGCAGTAAGAGGTCTTCTCTTAGAGGAAGCAGCCAGGGATCTTCCACTAGTAAATCCTGAAGATCCGGGTACCAGGCCCTCCGTGGCCAAACTGGAGCGACGAGTATTGCCCGAACCTTATGATCCTCAACACCTTTGAAATGAGAAGAAGTGGAGGGAAAACATACACCGACTGAAACACCCACGGAGTTACCAGGGCGTCCACTGCACAGGCTCGGGGGTCTCTTGACCTGGAACAATACTTCGGAAGTTTCTTGTTGAGGCGAGACGCCATCATGTCTATCAGAGGAGTTCCCCAACGCCTTGTCACTTCTGCAAATATCTCTTGATGAAGAGCTCACTCTCCTGGATGGAGATCGTGTCTGCTGAGAAAATCTGCCTCCCAGTTGTCCACGCCCGGTTAGGAAGACTGCTGACAGAGCGCTCACGTGCTGTTCCGCCCAGCGGAGAATTCTTGTGGCCTCCTGCTCCTTGTTCCGCCTTGGCGGTTTACATACGCCACCGCTGTTATGTTGTCCGACTGGATCAGTACAGGGAGACCCCGAAGAAAGGTCTTCGCTTGCAGGAGGCCATTGTAAATGGCTCTTAACTCAAGAACATTTATGTCGAGAGAAGATTCCTGGCTTGACTTTTTTCCCTGGAAACTACTTCCCTGCGCGACTGCGCCCCAGGCTCAGAGACTTGCATCTGTGGTGAGCAGGACCCAGTCCTGAATTCCGAAACGGCGTCCCTCTAGGACAGGGATGGGGAACCTTCGGTCCTCCAGCTGTTGTTGAACTACACATACCAGCATGCCTTGCTACAGTTTTGCTATTTGGCCATGCTAAAACTGTTGCAAGGCATGCTGGGATGTGTAGTTCAACAGCAGCTGGATGGCCGAAGGTTCCCCATCCCTGCTCTAGGAGGTGAGAGCTTTGCAGCCACCACAGGAGAGAGATCC
The DNA here is from genome assembly GCF_028390025.1 of Pseudophryne corroboree. Lineage (NCBI taxonomy): Eukaryota > Metazoa > Chordata > Amphibia > Anura > Myobatrachidae > Pseudophryne > Pseudophryne corroboree. The sequence continues at coordinate 566,745,267 of NC_086446.1, read as the reverse complement.
TGGCCCTGGAAGATACTTATTTTCCGGTGCATGTGTAGGTGAGACCCGGACCATTTGTCCAGTAGGTCCCACTGAAACACCCTGGCATGAAACCTGCCAAACGGAATGGCCTTGTAAGCCGCCACCATCTTCCCTAGCACTCGAGTGCATTGATGAATCGACACTCTTGACGGTCTCAAAAGCTGCTTGACCATGGTCTGTATTTCTAGAGCTTTGTCCTCCGGAAGAAACAATCTCTGAAGCTTCGTGTCTAGGATCATGCCCAGGAAGGGCAGCCGAGTCGTCGGAATTAACTGAGACTTTGGCAAATTTAAAATCCAACCGTGATGTTGCAGAACTGTCAGGGAGAGTTCCACATTCTTTAACAATTGTTCCTTTGACCTCGCCTTTATCAGGAGATCGTCCAAGTACGGGATAATTGTGACCCCTTGCTTGCGAAGGAGCACCATCATTTCTGCCATAACCTTGGTGAAAACCCTCGGGGCCGTGGAAAGCCCAAACGGCAACGTCTGAAATTGGTAATGACAATCCTGCACCGCAAATCTCAGGAAGGCCTGATGCGGAGGATAAATCGGGACGTGTAAGTAGGCATCCTTTATGTCGACTGATGCCATAAAATCCCCCCCCCTTCTAGGCTGGAGATCACAGCTTCGAAGAGATTCCATATTGAACTTGAAAGTTTTCAAGTATGGATTGAGGGATTTTAGGTTCAGAATCGGTCTGACCGAACCATCCGGCTTCGGAACGACAAAGAGGCTCGAATAGAACCCTTCCCCCTGTTGGGACGGGAGAACGGGAAGAACAACCCTCTGTTGACACAACTTTTGTATCGCAGCATTTACTACTTCTCTTTCTTGAAGAGAAACTTGCAAGGCCGATATGAAAAAGTGGCGGGGGGGCATCTCCTGAAACTCCAGCTTGTACCCTTGGGACACTATGTCTAAGACCCAAGGATCCAGGGCTGATTGAAACCAGACCTGACTGAAGATCCGGAGACGGCCCCCCACCGGCACGGACTCCTGCAGGGGAGCCCCAGAGCCATGCGGTGGACTTGGTAGAGGCGGGGGAGGACTTTTGGTCCTGGGTGCCTGATCCTGCAGGCGACTTCTTTCCCCTTCCTCTACCCTTTGAAGCGAGGAAGGACGAGCCTTTACCTCGTTTGTATTATGTCGAAAGGACTGCATCTGTTGATGGGGTGCCTTTTTCTGTTGTGTGGGAACATAAGGAAGGAAAGATGACTTACCCGCAGCAGCGGTAGACACCAGGTCAGCCAGGCAGTCACCAAACAAGACACTACCTTTGAAGGGGAGAGCTTCCATATTTTTCTTGGAGTCGGCATCAGCATTCCATTGATGGATCCACAGCGCCCTCCTGGCCGAGACCGCCATGGCATTGGCTCTTGATCCCAAGAGGCCAACATCCCTCGCCGCATCCTTTAGGTAATCTGCAGCGTCCTTGATATAACCAAGAGTCAAAAGAATATTATCTTTATCAAGGGTATCCATATCAGAAGCTAAATTATCAGCCCATTTAGCAATAGCACTACTCACCCATACCAACGCCACAGCAGGTCTGAGCAATGCACCAGTATTAACGAAAATGGCCTACAAAGACGTCTCCAGCTTGCGATCTGCCGGATCCTTGAGAGCAGCCGTGTCAGGGGACGGAAGCGCCACCTTCTTGGACAAACGGGATAGAGCCTTGTCAACATTCGGAGACGACTCCCATTTTTCCCTGTCATCAGAGGGGAAAGGATACGCCATAAAAATTCTCTTGGGAATCTGCCACCTCTTGTCCGGCGACTCCCAAGCTTTTTCACAAAGAGCATTCATTTCATGAGAGGGGGGAACTTCACCTCAGGTTTTTTCCCTTTAAAAAGGCAAATCCTTGTTTCCTGAACAGCCGGTTCATCAGAGATACGTAAGACATCTTTAATAGCCACAATCATGTACTGAATACTCTTAACTACCCTTGGGTGTAAAGTAGCCTCATTAAAATCGACATCGGAATCAGAGTCCGTGTCGGCATCTGTATCTACCATCTGGGTAAATTAACGTTTTTGTGACCACGAGGGGGTCTGCACCTGAGCCAAAGCATCCTCCATGGATTTTCTCCATGTTTGTGTCTGAAAATCAGATTTATCCAGCCTCTTAGACAACAAAGCCACATTAGCATTAAGGGGGTAATTCTGAGTTGATCGCAGCAGGATCTTTGTTAGCAATTGGGCAAAACCATGTGCACTGCAGGGGAGGCAGATATAACATGTGTAGAGAGAGTTAGATTTGGGTGTGGTGTGTTCAATCTGCATTCTAAATTGCAGTGTAAAAATAAAGCAGCCAGTATTTACCCTGCACAGAAACAAAATAACCCACCAAAAACTAACTCTCTCTGAACATGTTGTATCTGCCTCCCCTGCAGTGCACATGGTTTTGCCCAACTGCTAAAAAATTTCCTGCTGCGATCAACTTGGAATTACCCCCTAAGTGTACTCAACATAGCAACCCAATCAGCAGTCGGCTGTGCCGACAGCGCCATTTCCAGCTCCTTTTCTGCACCCCCAGTAACTTCCTCCGGGGAGGAACACTCAGCCTCAGACATGCCGACACCAAGTACCGACACCCAACACACACACTGGACAAATTAAGGGGACAGCCTACAGGGAAGCCCGGAGAGAGAAACACAGAGGGAGTATGCCAGCGCCCATATACTACACACAATAATATATGTCAGTAGCGCTGTATAATAACAATAAAAGCACCAAAATTATTTGTGCCCCCCCCCCCCCCCCCCGTTTTGCTCCCTGTTACTTGCGAGGAGCCTGGAGGTCCGGGCCAGCGTTCTCTGCAGCGGCTGTGGAGAGAAGAAAATGGCGCTGGTGAGCTGTGCGGCTAAACCCCGTCCCTTCCCGGCGCGCTTCAGTCCCGCTCAAATTTAAATTCTTTATACTGGCGGGGGTCTTATATACGGTGCCCGGGCACCGAATATGGCTTTCACCAGTTTTAAAAACCTCAGTAACTGCTGCCCAGGGCGCCCACCCCAGCGCCCTGCACCCTGTGAGTGCCGGTGGTGGTGTGTGTGGGAGCATGGAGCGCAGCGCTACCGCTGCGCTGTACCTCGTTACTGAAGTCTTCTGCCGTCACTGAAGTCTTCGGATCTTCTAATACTCACCCGGCTTCTGTGAGGGGGGTGACGGCGCGGCTCCGGGAACAAGCAGCTAGGCAAACCAAGTGATCGAACCCTCTGGAGCTAATGGTGTCCAGTAGCCTAAGAAGCAGAGCCCTTAACTAAGCAGAAGTAGGTCTGACTTCTCTCCCCTCAGTCCCTCGATGCAGGGAGCCTGTAGCTAGCAGGTCTCCCTGAAAATAAAAAGCCTAACAAAAGTCTTTCTAGAGAAACTCAGTAGAGCTCCCCTAGTGTGTGTCCAGTCACTCCTGGGCACAAAGTCTAACTGAGGTCTGGGGGAGGGGCATAGAGGGAGGAGCCAGTTCATACCCAGTCAAAGTCTTTTTAGTGTGCCCAAGCTCCTGCGGATCCCGTCTATACCCCATGGTCCTTTTGGAGTCCCCAGCATCCTCTAGGACGTAAGAGAAAAGGATTTACCGGTAGGTAACCAAAATCCTATTTTCTCTTACGTCCTAGAGCAGGCATTCCCAACCACGATCCTCAAGGTACACCAACAGTGCAGGTTTTAGTGATATCCAGGCTGCAGCACAGATGGTTAAATCAAAATAACTGAGCTACTAATTAAGTCACCTGTGCTGAAGCCTGGATATCACTAAAACCTGCACTGTTAGTGTGCCTTGAGGACCGTGGTTGGGAATGCCTGCCCTAGAGGATGCTGGGGTCCATATTAGTACCATGGAGATGTACCAAAGCTCACAGAACGGGAGGGAGAGCGCGCAGGCTCCTGCAGAACTGCTTGACCAAACTTGAGGTCATCAGAGGCCAGAGTATCGGACTTGTAAAACTTAGCAAACGTGTTCAATCCAGACCAAGTAGCTGCTCGGCAAAGCTGTACAGCCGAGACACCCCGGGCAGCCGCCCAGGAAGAACCCACCTTACGAGTAGAGTGAGCCTTAACAGATTTTAGACACGGCAATCCTGCCGTAGAATATGCATGCTGGATGGTGAACCTGATCCAGCGGGAAATCGACTGCTTAGAAGCAGGACACCCACTTTTCTTGGGATCATAGAGGACAAACAGTCAGATTTTCTGTGACGTGCCATCCTCTTCACATAAATCTTCAAAGCCATCACAACATCCAAGGCCTCTGAAGCAATTGAGGAGTCAGTCGCAACTGGCACCACAATAGGTTGGTTGATATGAAATGCCGACACAACCTTAGGAAGGAACTGTTGACGAGTCCTGAGTTCCGTCCTATCTTCATGGAAGACCAGATAGGGTCTTTTACAGGACAAAGCCCCCAATTCCGACACACGTGGAGCCGAAGCCAAGGCCAACAAAGTTACCACCTTCCACGTGAGAAACTTGATTTCAGCCTCCTGTAGAGGCTCAAACCAATCCGATTGCAGGAACTGTAACACCACATCAAGATCCCAGGGTGCCGTTGGAGCCACAAAGGGAGGCTGGATGTGCAGAACCCCTTTCAAAAAGGTCTGAACCTCAGGGAGGACAGACAATTTTTTCTGGAAGAAAATGGACAAAGCTGAGATCTGGACCTTGATGGGACCCAATCTCAGGCCCATATCCATTGTCTACTCCCGGAATGAAGATTGCGGTCATCGCTACAGCGTGCCTTTCTGCCCAGAGGAGGATTTTTGTCACCTCTGACATTGCAGCCCTGCTCTTCGTTCCGCCTTGTCGGTTTATGTAGGCCACTGTGGTCACGTTGTCCGACTGCACCTGAACAGCCCGACCCTGTAGAAGGTGTGCTGCTTAAAGAAGGCCGTTATATACGGCTCTTAGCTCCAGGATGTTTATCGGAAGATCCTGACTCAACCATCTTCCTTGGAAGGTCTCCCATTGAGCGACTGCTCCACAACCTCTTAGACTTGCATCCGTGGTTAGAAGGATCCAGTACTGAACTCTGAACCTTCGGCCCTCCAGAAGGTGTGGTAGTTGTAGCCACCAGAGGAGCGAAATCCTGGCTTTCGGAGACAGACGTATCCTCTGGTGCATGTGTAGGTGAGATCCCGACAACTGGTCCAAGAGATCCAGTTGAAAGGATCGAGCATGAAACCTTCCGTACTGCAGAGCCTCGTAGGAGGCAACCATCTTCCCCAGAAGGCGGATGCACTGATGAAAAAACACCCTGGCAGGCATCAAGACATCCCGGACCATGGTTTGAATCACCAACGCTTTCTCCCTTGTTAGGGAGCCGATGACTCACTCGCCACACTTCAGCTCTGTAAGGGGGTGGCGGCATGCTGCCGGGGTGAACGCTCCCCTGCGGTGGGGAGCGATCTATCCCCTCTGGAGCTCAGTGTACAGTCAGCGGAGACAGTGGCTCAAACCCCGCACGGCGGACACTGCTCCCCCCTCAGTCCCTCGATGCAGGGAGGCTGTTGCCAGCAGCCTCCCTGTAAAAAAACAAACTCTAAAATAAACTTTTCTAAAGAAGCTCTGTAGAGCTCCCCTAGCTGTGACCGGCTCCTTCGGGCACATTTTCTAAACTGAGTCTGTTCTAAACCAGAATGGCTGGCTACTGTGGTCATAGCACCGTTCTGGCACCCAATATGGCTGAATACATTTTTCAGAGCACTGTGCCAGTACCAGGAAAGGCTCTGGTGGTCAGAGATCCATTCTGATTGGCAGAATTGATCATTAAAATAGTTCAAAGTTAAATTTTGGAACTTTTTCTGTTTAAATCAATAAACTGATTATCATTATCAATCACTCGGCTCAGGTTACATTACCTATCCTCCCAACATTACCAGTGGGCAATTGATTATTAATCATATGTAATATTGTATTGCTAATATCTGCAACCTATCCCTTTCTTTCTCCTCTCTCCGGAACCCATCCTGGCAATGGCCACTGCACACGTATGCTCAACAGACTGCGCATGTGCAGAACTCCAAAGAAGAAGTGAAATAATCACGTCTGTGATAATTTTAACACATTACAGGGATGGCTCCTTTCCAACCCATATCCCTGAATAGTACATTCGGGCGATGTATAAATTCTTATTGCCGCGAAAATAAGAAATTATAATTATCTGTCCTGAAACCCGAAAATAAGTACATATGCCCCTTAGTGCAGCTGTAGAGTGAGATCACTTGTGTACAAAGCGCCAGCTTAACTATGTCCAAGAGGATGGTATTAATTGTCTATGAGCTGCTATGAGGTAAGTGCCAGGAACTACTGTATGAAGTATCCTCTAATCACACATTTGTCTGCCTCCAAAACCAATAATAAACTGTCTCCTGCAATGTTTTCCCTGAAATAGTTAGTAGACAAGCTGAACCATATAAGGAAATCTGCAGCTATGCCATTCAAAGAACTTTAGATGTGCTTAATGTGTTCACCCCGGAAATACTGCCCCCTGGACAAAGCATGAGAAATTCAGGCGCTCCATCCAAATGTTTTACAAACAGAGCTACTTGTTTTAACACAGTGGGGTACATTTACTAACATTCGTAATTTCCGAAAATAGGTCAAAGTTCAATCACGAATGACATCGACAGTGTAAAACTGCAACTTTTTGAATTTATTACGATGGATTTACTAAGCTGTCGTATTCGTGTTTTTCTTTTCTTCCGATGTCGATGTCATTCGTTTTTTTTTACCTAATTTTACGGCAGTGATTAGCAAAACACTGCCGTTTTTTTTTACAATCAATCTCGGCCGGATCTGTGTGATCCGTGCTGGGGTTCTTTTTATTTTTTATTTTTAATTAAACAATGTAAAATCCCCCCAAAAAATGCGTGGGGTCCCCCCTCCTAAGCATAACCAGCCTCGGGCTCTTTGAGCCGATCCTGGTTGCAGAAATATGGGGAAAAAAATGACAGGGGTTCCCCCATATTTAAGCAACCAGCATCGGGCTCTGCGCCTGGTCCTGGTCCCAAAAATACGGGGGACAAAAAGAGTAGGGGTCCCCCGTATTTTTAAAACCAGCACCGGGCTCCACTAGCTGGACAGATAATGCCACAGCCGGGGGTCACTTTTATATAGTGCCCTGCGGCCGTGGCATCAAAAATCCAACTAGTCACCCCTGGCCGGGGTACCCTGGGGGAGTGGGAACCCCTTCAATCAAGGGGTCCCCCCCCCCCAGCCACCCAAGGGCCAGGGGTGAAGCCCGAGGCTGTCCCCCCCCATCCAATGGGCTGCGGATGGGAGGGCTGATAGCCTTTGTTGTAAAATAAAAGATATTGTTTTTAGTAGCAGTACTACAAGTCCCAGCAAGCCTCCCCCGCATGCTGGTACTTGGAGAACCACAAGTACCAGCATGCGGCGGAAAAACGGGCCCGCTGGTACCTGTAGTACTACCACTAAAAAAATACCCAAAAAAACACAAGACACACACACCGTGAAAGTATAATTTTATTACATACATACACACATACATACATACTTACCTTATGTTCCCACGCAGGTCGGTCCTCTTCTCCAGTAGAATCCAAGGGGTACCTGTAGAATAAATTCTACTCACGAGATCCAGGGGTCCAGGCTCCTCGGCAAATCCAGGGATAATCCACGTACTTGAATAAAACAAAAAAACGGTTGCCCGACCACGAACTGAAAGGTGACCCATGTTTGCACATGGGTCACCTTCCCACGAATGCCAGAAACCCACTTTGCCTTCTGGCTAAGTGGGTTTCTTCAGCCAATCAGGGAGTGCCACGTTGTAGCACTCTCCTGATCAGCTGTGTGGTCCTGTCCTCACTGACAGGCGGCACACGGCAGTGTTACAATGTAGCGCCTATGCGCTACATTGTAACCAATGATGGGAACTTTCTGCTCAGCGGTGACGTCACTTTAGGTCAACCGCAGGGCAGAAAGTTCCCATCATTGGTTACAATGTAGCGCATAGGCGCTACATTGTAACACTGCCGTGTGCTGCCTGTCAGTGAGGACAGGAGCACACAGCTGATCAGGAGAGTGCTACAACGTGGCACTCCCTGATTGGCTGAAGAAACCCACTTAGCCAGAAGGCAAAGTGGGTTTCTGGCATTCGTGGAAAGGTGACCCATGTGCAAACATGGGTCACCTTTCAGTTCGTGGTCGGGCAACCGTTTTTTTGTTTTATTCAAGTACGTGGATTATCCCTGGATTTGCCGAGGAGCCTGGACCCCTGGATCTCGTGAGTAGAATTTATTCAACAGGTACCCCTTGGATTCTACTGGAGAAGAGGACCGACCTGCGTGGGAACTTAAGGTAAGTATGTATGTATGTGTGTATGTATGTAATAAAATTATACTTTCACGGTGTGTGTGTCTTGTGTTTTTTTGGGTATTTTTTTAGTGGTAGTACTACAGGTACCAGCGGGCCCGTTTTTCCGCCGCATGCTGGTACTTGTGGTTCTCCAAGTACCAGCATGCGGGGGAGGCTTGCTGGGACTTGTAGTACTGCTACTAAAAACAATATCTTTTATTTTACAACAAAGGCTATCAGCCCTCCCATCCGCAGCCCATTGGATGGGGGGGGGACAGCCTCGGGCTTCACCCCTGGCCCTTGGGTGGCTGGGGGGGGGGACCCCTTGATTGAAGGGGTTCCCACTCCCCCAGGGTACCCCGGCCAGGGGTGACTAGTTGGATTTTTGATGCCACGGCCGCAGGGCGCTGTATAAAAGTGACCCCCGGCTGTGGCATTATCTGTCCAGCTAGTGGAGCCCGGTGCTGGTTTTAAAAATACGGGGGACCCCTACTCTTTTTGTCCCCCGTATTTTTGGGACCAGGACCAGGCGCAGAGCCCGATGCTGGTTGCTTAAATATGGGGGAACCCCTGTCATTTTTTTCACCATATTTCTGCAACCAGGATCGGCTCAAAGAGCCCGAGGCTGGTTATGCTTAGGAGGGGGGACCCCACGCAATTTTTTTTTTAAAAATAAGCACTTTCCCACCCCTTCCCACTGATATACATGCACGGATCTCATGGATCCGTGCATGCCTATCCAATCACGAATAAAAAAAAAAGTTCTGTTTTTTTTTAGCACTTTTTTACGAGTTGAAATTTTTCACGGCAGTGTTTGTTCTTTTTTGGCTTTGCACTTCTTAGTAAATGACCGAGATTCATACTTAAACAGCCGCGTTTTGACCGATGGTGTATTCATTCGTAATTTTTTACCTGAACTTGCAAAAAATTACGAATGCCCTCATCACTGCCGTGATTAGTGTTTAGTAAATGACCGAGATTAACCGAGATGACACTTTGAAGAAAAAACGGCATCTCGGTCAAAATCGGGAGCTTAGTAAATATACCCCACAGATTTAGAAATATAAAGTTTAAGGTTAATATTTGCCCACTGCAGATAGACTGTGACAGGGCAAAACCAAGAGAATCTGAAGTGGCCCCTAAAAGGCTACATTGAGTTAGCGCTGGCCACCATTGGATTAAATGTTTCTGATCTGCATTCTAGAAGGGGGAACCAGACACTGGGGTCATGGCTGATAACATCAGGTAAAGATAATTTGAGGAATAATTAGAAACTAACTTAAAAACTGATACTGGTGCAAAGAAACATATTGCTGCAGATAATTCTGAAATACATCTTTAGTGACTTTAGCTGTTAATAAAAGTTTGGATAAGGAAGGGGCAGACAACCATCTAAAAAAATTGGATGAATTGCAAGTGCACATAGGGCAGCACAGATGGTGTAGTAGTTGGCATTACTGCCACACAGCGCTGAGGTCACAAGTTAAATTCCTGGTCACTGCCTATCTGTGTGGAGTTTGTTTGTGTCTCCCCCCAGTCTTTACATGGGTTTCCATTTCCTCCTACAGTCCAAAAAGGCAGGTTAATTGGCTTCAGAGAGAAAATTAACTCTAATGTGTCCATGTGGTAGGGCATATAGATTTTATGCTCCCTTGGGGAAGGGATTGATGTGAATGACTTACATACTCTTTGTACAGCTCTGGGGAATATGTATGTGCTATATAAATAATGGTAACAAATAACAGATTAATACTAATATAGTAGAATTAATAAAAAGGGGTATATTCAATAACTGTCGGAAGCTGCCGTCTTGTCGGAAAGACGGCAGCTTCCAACAGTTTTAGGTCGGAAGGGGTTCCGACCTATTCATTACGGCCCCATTTATTCCGACAAGTCGGGAAACCCGACTTGTCGGAATGCACGCTGATCGGCGGCTTCAGCCGGCGATCAGCGTGCATTGTCGGAAGCGGGGCCAAACCCGACAGGTTTTAGCCCCGTTTCCGACAATCTCAATCCACTTTAAAAAAAATCGGATTGAGATAAGTGATCTGAGAGCAGGAGACGGGGGAGCAGCGGGGAGAGCAGGGACCCAGCGGCAGCGTCCACCCGGCTCTAGCAAGCAACATCCCGTTTGATGGAGCCGGGTGGACACAGCCATGAGCCTCCGCTGCTGCAGCCGCTGATCCCCCGTCTCCCCCGGGTGGCCGCCTTCAACTCCACCCGGCAGCCCGCCTTTACCTCCCCCCAGGGGTGTCGATAACAACTCCTCCCGGCTGGCCGCCCCCACCTCCTCCCGGCTGTCCGTAAATCGCTCCTCCCGGCGGACCGATAACACCTCCTCCCGGCGCCGCAGACAGATCCCTCCCCCAGGCGCCGCTGACAGCAGCAGGCCATGACAACGGGAGTGCCCAAATTCAACAGTTGGATTTGGCCGCCTCTTTTGAATAGGGCCAACTGCATGTCGGAATGGACCCGACTCTTATTGAATATACCCCAAAGAAGTTAATCAGATATGCAAATCTGCGTCGGACTGCCTCACTGGGGATACTTTTCCAGTCCATTTATGCCGGCAGTGTTTAGAGCAGGGGTGGGCAATTATTTCAGCTGAGGGGCCACTTGACATTTCCTGTCAGTATCCGAGGGCCACATACAAAATAGCAGCTCCCTCCACTTGCCAAAAATATATGGACGTGCTTCATGTGGAAGGGGTGTGGGCAAAAAAATAAGAATTTACTCACCGGTAATTCTATTTCTCGTAGTCCGTAGTGGATGCTGGGGACTCCGTAAGGACCATGGGGAATAGACGGGCTCCGCAGGAGACTGGGCACACTATAAGAAAGATTTGGTACTACCTGGTGTGCACTGGCTCCTCCCTCTATGCCCCTCCTCCAGACCTCAGTTAGGATACTGTGCCCGGAAGAGCTGACACAATAAGGAAGGATTTTGAATCCCGGGTAAGACTCATACCAGCCACACCAATCACACCGTATAACTCGTGATATTAAACCCAGTTAACAGTATGAAATATAACTGAGCCTCTCAACAGATGGCTCAACAATAACCCTTTAGTTAGGCAATAACTATATACAAGTATTGCAGACAATCCGCACTTGGGATGGGCGCCCAGCATCCACTACGGACTACGAGAAATAGAATTACCGGTGAGTAAATTCTTATTTTCTCTGACGTCCTAGTGGATGCTGGGGACTCCGTAAGGACCATGGGGATTATACCAAAGCTTCCAAACGGGCGGGAGAGTGCGGATGACTCTGCAGCACCGAATGAGAGAACTCAAGGTCCTCCTCAGCCAGGGTATCAAATTTGTAGAATTTTGCAAACGTGTTTGCCCCTGACCAAGTTGCAGCTCGGCAAAGTTGTAAAGCCGAGACCCCTCGGGCAGCCGCCCAAGATGAGCCCACCTTCCTCGTGGAATGGGCTATCACTGATTTAGGATGCGGCAATCCAGCCGCAGAATGCGCCAGCTGAATTGTGCTACAAATCCAGCGAGCAATAGTCTGCTTAGAAGCAGGAGCACCTATTTTGTTGGGTGCATACAGGATAAAAAGCGAGTCAGTTTTCCTGACTCCAGCCGTCCTGGAAACATAAATTTTCAAGGCCCTGACTACGTCCAGTAACTTGGAATCCTCCAAGTCCCTAGTAGCCGCAGGCACCACAATAGGTTGGTTCAAGTGAAAAGCTGATACCACCTTAGGGAGAAACTGGGGACGAGTCCTCAATTCTGCCCTATCCATATGGAAAATTAGATAAGGGCTTTTACATGACAAAGCCGCCAATTCTGACACACGCCTGGCCGAAGCCAAGGCCAATAACATGACCACTTTCCACGTGAGATATTTCAGATCCACGGTTTTAAGTGGTTCAAACCAATGTGATTTTAGGAAACTCAACACCACATTGAGATCCCAAGGTGCCACAGGAGGCACAAAAGGGGGCTGCATATGAAGCACTCCCTTTACAAAAGTCTGAACTTCAGGCAGTGAAGCCAGTTCTTTCTGGAAGAAAATCGACAGAGCCGAAATCTGGACCTTAATGGAACCCAATTTTAGGCCCATAGTCACTCCTGACTGTAGGAAGTGCAGAAAACGACCCAGCTGAAATTCCTCTGTAGGGGTCTTCCTGGCCTCACACCACGCAACATATTTCCGCCAAATGCGGTGATAATGGTTTGCGGTTACTTCTTTCCTGGCTTTTATCAGCGTAGGAATGACTTCCTCCGGAATGCCCTTTTCCTTTAGGATCCGGAATTCAACCGCCATGCCGTCAAACGCAGCCGCGGTAAGTCTTGGAACAGACATGGCCCCTGCTGTAGCAGATCCTGTCTGAGCGGTAGAGGCCATGGGTCCTCTGTTAACATTTCTTGAAGTTCCGGGTACCAAGCTCTTCTTGGCCAATCCGGAACCACGAGTATCGTTCTTACTCCTCGCCTTCTTATTATTCTCAGTACCTTTGGTATGAGAGGCAGAGGAGGGAACACATAAACCGACTGGTACACCCACGGTGTCACTAGAGCGTCCACAGCTATCGCCTGAGGGTCCCTTGACCTGGCGCAATATCTCTTTAGCTTTTTGTTGAGGCGGGACGCCATCATGTCCACCTGTGGCCTTTCCCAACGGTTTACTAACAGTAGGAAGACTTCTGGATGAAGTCCCCACTCTCCCGGGTGTAGGTCGTGTCTGCTGAGGAAGTCTGCTTCCCAGTTGTCCACTCCCGGAATGAACACTGCTGACAGTGCTAGTACGTGATTTTCCGCCCATCGGAGAATCCTTGTGGTTTCTGCCATCGCCACCCTGCTTCTTGTGCCGCCCTGTCGGTTTACATGGGCGACTGCCGTGATGTTGTCTGATTGGATCAGAACCGGCTGGTTTTGAAGCAGGGGCCTTGCCCGACTTTGGGCATTGTAAATGGCCCTCAGTTCCAGAATGTTTATGTGTAGGGACGACTCCTGACTTGACCAAAGTCCCTGGAAATTTCTTCCCTGTGTGACTGCGCCCCAGCCCCGAAGGCTGGCATCCGTGGTCACCAGGACCCAGTCCTGTATGCCGAATCTGCGGCCCTCTAGAAGATGAGCACTCTGCAGCCACCACAGTAGAGACACCCTGGTCCTTGGAGACAGGGTTATCAGTTGATGCATCTGAAGATGCGATCCCGACCACTTGTCCAAGAGGTCCCACTGGAAGGTCCTTGCATGGAACCTGCCGAATGGAATTGCTTCGTATGTGTCACGATCCGGGTATCTGGACGCCATTTCTTACCTATCAGATGCCTCCTAAGGCTGGCTCAGCGCTCCAGGACCGGATCCCATCTGTCATCCTGATGTGCACATTCCTGCATCCTCGCCTGTCTCTCTGGACGCAGTCACAGTAACGCCTTATACATCTGGCATGGCGTCTCCCGCGGCCTCCGCCGCCGTCCCTGAGCTTCTGCATTCAGAGTGGCGATTACGTCAGCCGCGGCCTCCGCTGTGTCCGCGTGGTTGGATGTGCATCTGTCAGCCTGGCGTCTCCTGTCTCCGGTGGCCGGCGCCGCCATTACTGTTTTCCAGACCACATGGATTACAAACCAAACTTCCCTCCAAGTGTCTGCATGGGCGCAGCCATCTTGGATTCTGTCAGCTGATCATTTCCTCCAATCTGTTGTCAGTTTTGTTAATCTGCATAATTGCCTAGCCAATCCCTTCCTTGCTGCAGGTATAAATACACTGTGCCTGAGCAAGGAAGGCGTCAGTGCTTTGGTTGTCAAACCTAGTTCCAGTTTGTCTCTCTTTGTCACAATCCTGACTGTAATTCTCATATTTGGTGACTTACCCCTGCTTTCTGTCCTGGATCCTGTGTCTTTTCACTCACGGAGTTAAACAGCTTGTCAGCACTGAGTTTCCTGAGTTCTCTGCCTGAGAGGTAATCAGCTCCACCTGTGGTGATCTCCTGTGTGAGGCTGAATTCAGTAATCTAAAAGCAAGCATCCTGTGTTTTGCAGAAGTCCAGGCTTCAGTGTTCTCTTGGCCTGCTAGGCCTCATTCTACATCACAGCCTTGGCTAGAGTAGTCACATGACAGTGACATCACCTAATCCTGCCCACCAATCATCAAGGACCAGGAAGTATAAATCAGGAGGCTGAGTTGGAATCTGGGCCATTTCCTCGTGTCACATACAGCCTTGTGAGAGTCTTTATGCTGAGCTCCCTTAAGGTAACCATTGTACCTAAGTTCCTGTGGAAACTCTGTTCCCTTGTTCCTGTATGGTTACTTGTGTGTTGCCATTTGATTTCACCATTTCCCTGAGTCTCAATGTAAAGGCACAACTGCAATGTTTCGTCTTAAAGGCACAGTACTGAATTCCATGTTCTCCACTGAAAACCACAGCTGTCGTGTTTCAGTTTTACTACTGTTGTAGTTGGGATCTCCAGAGCTCAGTACCTCCGTGCTTCCAACACCTCCGTGCTTCCAGCACCTCCGTGCTTCCAGCACCTCCGTGACTCAGCATCTCCGTGCCTCAGCACCTCAGTACCTCCGTGCCTCAGGACCTCCGTGCCTCCGTGCCTCAGTACCTCCGTGCTTCCAGCACCTCCGTGCCTCCGTGCTTCCAGCACCTCCGTGACTCAGCATCTCCGTGCCTCAGCACCTCCGTGCCTCAGTACCTCCGTGCTTCCAGCACCTCCGTGCCTCCGTGCTTCCAGCATCTCCGTGACTCAGCATCTCCGTGCCTCAGCACCTCAGTACCTCCGTGCCTCAGGACCTCCGTGCCTCCGTGCCTCAGTACCTCCGTGCTTCCAACACCTCCGTGCTTCCAGCACCTCCGTGACTCAGCATCTCCGTGCCTCAGCACCTCAGTACCTCCGTGCCTCAGGACCTCCGTGCCTCAGTACCTCCGTGCTTCCAGCACCTCCGTGCATCCGTGCTTCCAGCACCTCCGTGACTCAGCATCTCCGTGCCTCAGCACCTCCGTGCCTCAGTACCTCCGTGCTTCCAGCACCTCCGTGCCTCCGTGCTTCCAGCATCTCCGTGACTCAGCATCTCCGTGCCTCAGCACCTCCGTGCCTCCGTGCCTCAGCACCTCCGTGCCTCAGTACCTCCGTGCTTCCAGCACCTCCGTGCCTCCGTGCCTCAGCACCCCAGTGTCTCTACGCACCCCAGTGTCTCTACGCACCCCAGTGTCTCTACGCACCTCAGTGCCTCTACGCACCTCAGTGCCTCTACGCACCTCAGTGCCTCTACGTACCTCAGTGTCTCCAAGCACCTCAGTGTCTCCAAACACCTCAGTGTCTCCAAGCACCTCAGTGTCTCCAAGCACCTCAGTGTCTCCAAGCACCTCAGTGTCTCCAAGCACCTCAGTGTCTCCAAGCACCTCAGTGTCTCCAAGCACCTCAGTGTCTCCAAGCACCTCAGTGTCCCCAAGCACCCCGTGCCCTTTAGCACAGTTGTACCTGTTATTCTTCACTGATTCATCAGCGCCTTTCCAGTTCTGTCTTTCAGGAGACCTTCAGCGCCCACACGTGCTTCCTGTCTGCCGACCTCATCCTGCATGAGGAGAACTTGGATTCGGCCATCTCTGCCGCGGTTCCTCTTCCCAGTCACCGGAAGAGACCCCGAGTCCACAACACTTCCAAAACCAGGTCAGTGGTGGTATTCGTGTAGTCCTCCAGTCGCCCGCGCAGACTTCGCTAGCACCGGGTTCACAAAAACCTTAGTCATGACACTCTTCTGTGAATGTCTTCCAGGTTCCAGCTCCTGTCTCCAGACTTCTGCTATAGAGACCCGCACCAGCATTCCATCTGCGGTGTAGCCTGACTCTCCGATCCATACTGGACTCACCTGTTTCCAGCTACAACATCACCTGCTTCCAGCTCAGCTTCCAGCAGTGTACAGCTTCTCTTAAAGGGCCGGTGTCCTTTCTGCAGTTTACCACTCTCCACCGGTATTATTATTTCTCCGCTCTCAAATTCTACATTTCATCTACATTGCATCGCTCTCAAGCTTTATTTATTATTTAACTGGTTCCAGCCAGTATCCACTCCGTGCCAACACCTGTCTGGTTCTAACCAGTACCCACAGCAGCATTTTATCTACAGCAGTCCAGCTTTCCCTGGAACACCAGCTGGTACGACCCTGGGCTTTCCTCATTGCTACAGTTGAGCCTGGTAAGGACTTTCCAACTTGCAGATAATAAGAACTGTCTCATACCACCAGAGCTCTGTGGCCCCTGCCACCCTGTAGTACCCAGGAACTGTATTATTATTTCTCTGCTGATTTTTATGTTACTTTTACTGCTACTGTGATGCATGGAGTTTGTCATAAATAAATATCATTGACTTTTACTCAAGTTGTCGTGGTCACGCCTTCGGGCGGTTTCTCTTCATGTTACTTACATGTCCAGGGGTCTGATACAACCTCCCAGGTTCCGGTACATCTCAGCCCCTACAACTGAGGCTGCCTTCCGTCAGCTCAGGCCCTCAGTTGTGACAGTAAGCACTGACCAAATGAATCCAGCCGGAGACCAGGATCAAGCGGCCAGGCCGATGCAAGAACTGGCAGCCCGACTTGAACATCAGGAGGCTGCACAGGGCCACATCATCCGCTGTCTCCAGGATCTCTCTACTCGGCTGGATGGGATTCAGACAACTCTCCGTGGATCAGGCGCATCTGGGGCGTCAACCACAGTGACTCCAACTATAACCCCACCCACCTTACCCGTTTCTGCTCCACGTCTTCATCTTCCAACGCCAGCAACATTTGACGGATCTCCAAGATTCTGCAGGGGATTTCTCAACCAGTGTGAGATTCAGTTTGAGCTACAACCTGGCAATTTTCCCAGTGACCGTACAAAAATTGCCTACATCATCTCACTTCTCAGTGGCTCAGCCCTTGACTGGGCATCACCGTTATGGGAGAGGTCCGACACCCTGCTATCTTCTTACACTGCATTCGTGTCAACATTCAGGCGCATCTTCGACGAGCCAGGCCGGGTAGCTTCGGCTTCGTCTGAGATTCTCCGTTTACGCCAGGGATCACATACTGTGGGACAATATCTTATACAGTTCCAGATCCTGGCATCTGAACTGGCATGGAACGACGAGGCCCTGTATGCTGCATTCTGGCATGGTTTATCCGAGCGTATTAAAGATGAGTTAGCTACCAGAGACTTGCCCTCCAAGTTAGATGAGCTAATCTCACTTTGTACAAAAGTTGACTTACGTTTCAGAGAGAGAGCAACTGAGCGTGGAAGATCATCTGCTCTAAAATCTTCTGCTCCTCCTCCTCGCCAACTGTCACCAACTAAAGATGAACCCATGCAAATTGGCCATTCCCGTTTAACTCCTGCTGAGCGCCGAAGACGTCTCTCTGAGTCTCTCTGTCTGTATTGTGCAGCTCCGTCTCACACTATTAATGCCTGTCCCAAACGTCCGGGAAAACTCCAAATCCTAGCTCGCCAAGGAGAGGGCCGGCTAGGAGTAATGATCTCCTCTCCATCTCCTCAAGATTGTAATCTCCCAGTCTCGCTTCAAGTTGCTCAACGTTATCAAAACGTCATTGCCCTCCTGGATTCCGGAGCAGCTGGGAACTTTATTACCGAAGCCTATGTTAAACGGTGGTCCCTACCCACCGAGAGACTTCCTTCCTCCTTTTCCTTAACTGCCGTGGATGGCAGTAAAATTTTTGATACAGTTATTGCTCTAAGGACTCTACCAGTTCGTCTGAGAGTGGGAGTTCTTCATTCCGAACTTATTTCACTTTTAGTGATTTCAAGAGCCACACATCCTGTGGTCCTGGGCCTTCCATGGCTCCGTCTTCACAATCCTACAATTGATTGGACGACTACGCAAATCCTGGCATGGGGTTCCTCCTGTGCTGAGACATGTTTGTTCAAAGTATTGCCTGTCTGTTCTTCCTCCCCCAGGTCGTCTGATGTTCCACCTCCTCCATATCAAGATTTCACGGATGTGTTCAGTAAAGCTTCTGCTGATATCCTTCCTCCTCATAGAGAATGGGACTGCCCGATTGATCTCGTTCCAGGGAAGGTTCCACCTCGAGGCCGAACTTATCCGTTGTCTCTGCCTGAGACGCATTCTATGGAGGAATACATTAAAGAGAACCTAGCAAAGGGGTTCATTCGACCTTCTTCTTCTCCAGCCGGCGCAGGCTTCTTTTTCGTAAAAAAGAAAGATGGTGGTCTGCGGCCGTGCATCGACTACAGAGGTTTGAACGACATTACCATCAAGAACCGCTATCCTTTACCCCTGATTACTGAGCTCTTTGACAGAGTTAGCGGAGCTACCATCTTTACAAAGCTGGACTTGAGAGGTGCATACAATCTCATCCGGATCCGTGAGGGTGACGAGTGGAAGACCGCATTTAACACCCGTGACGGACATTATGAGTACCTCGTCATGCCCTTCGGATTGAGCAATGCTCCAGCTGTCTTCCAGCATTTCGTCAATAAGATCTTCAGAGACATTCTATACCGTCATGTCGTGGTCTATCCAGATGATATCCTCATTTTTGCCAACAATTTAGAGGAACATCGTTTTTGGGTAAAGGAGGTTCTGTCCCGTCTCCGTGTCAATCATCTCTATTGCAAATTAAAGAAATGCGTCTTTGAAGTCAAGTCCATTCCGTTTCTAGGGTACATTGTGTCCGGTTCCGGACTAGAGATGGATCCTGAGAAACTACAAGCAATCCAGAATTGGCCGGTACCCTTAACCCTCAAAGGGGTCCAGAGGTTCTTGGGGTTCGCCAATTATTACCGAAAGTTTATACGAGACTTTTCCACCATTGTGGCGCCTATTACTGCTTTCACCAAGAAGGGTGCTAACCCGTCCAAGTGGTCTGAAGAAGCCATGCAAGCTTTTCATCTTTTAAAACAGAGGTTCATCTCTGCGCCTGTCCTGAAACAGCCTGACATCGACTCTCCGTTCATCCTAGAGGTGGATGCCTCCTCCGTTGGAGTAGGAGCGGTGTTATCTCAGAGGGCTAAAGATGGCCATTTACATCCTTGCAGTTTCTTCTCACGGAAGTTCTCCCCAGCTGAGCGCAACTATGCCATTGGCGACCAGGAGTTGCTAGCCATCAAGCTCGCTCTAGAGGAGTGGAGATATCTGTTGGAGGGAGCTTCTCATTCAATCACCATCCTTACAGACCACAAGAACCTTCTATATCTGAAAGGCGCACAATGTCTCAACCCTCGTCAGGCCAGATGGGCACTTTTCTTTTCCAGGTTCGACTTTAAACTCCAGTTCTGTCCGGGCTCTCAGAATCGCAAGGCCGATGCCCTTTCCCGCTCATGGGAGCAAGAAAATGAGTCAGAGTCTTCAGACAAGCATCCTATTATAAATCCGTTGGCATTCTCCACGGTAGGGATGGACTCTACGCCCCCATCAGGGAAAAGTTTTGTGAAGCCGACACTAAGGAAGAAGCTCATGCATTGGGCCCATGCTTCCCGCTTTGCCGGACATACAGGTATCCAAAAAACCCTGGAGTTTATCTCTAGGTCCTATTGGTGGCCAACTCTGAAAAAGGACGTTTTGGAGTTTATTGCATCTTGCCCAAAGTGTGCTCAACATAAAGTATCCCGCCAGTCGCCTGCGGGGCAACTGGTTCCACTATCTGTTCCCCGTCGTCCATGGACCCATTTGTCGATGGATTTTATTACAGATTTGCCCATGTGCAACAAGTTTAATACCATCTGGGTGGTAGTTGACCGGTTCACCAAGATGGCACACTTCATTCCTCTCACCGGCCTTCCGTCAGCTTCCAAGTTGGCTCAAGTATTCATACAAGAGATCTTTCGACTCCACGGTCTTCCAGAAGAAATTATCTCAGATCGAGGAGTTCAATTCACAGCCAAATTCTGGCGAAGTTTATGTCAAGCCCTCCAAGTCAAGCTAAAGTTTTCCACGGCTTACCATCCTCAGACCAATGGTCAAACTGAGAGGGTGAATCAGGACTTGGAGTCCTTCCTCCGCATCTATGTGTCCTCCTCTCAAGATGACTGGGTTCAATTACTTCCCTGGGCCGAGTTCTGTCATAACAACCAGTATCATTCTTCATCTTCTTCAACACCATTCTTCACCAACTTTGGATTCCACCCTAAAGTCCCTGAGTTCCAACCGCTTCCAGCAACTTCTGTTCCCGCAGTGGATATCACCTTGCATCAGTTTGCCAATATCTGGAAGAGCGTACGATCAGCTCTGCTCAAGGCATCGTTCAGGTACAAGAAGTTTGCGGATAAGAAGCGTCGAGCAGTTCCTGCTCTCAAGGTGGGTGATCGGGTATGGTTATCCACGAAGAATTTGAGGTTAAGAGTTCCCAGTATGAAGTTTGCACCTCGCTACATCGGTCCTTTTAAAATTGATCAAGTCATCAATCCTGTTGCTTACAGACTCCAGTTGCCTCCCTTCTTAAAGATACCCAGGACATTCCATGTTTCCCTGTTGAAACCGCTAATCTTGAATCGGTTTCATTCCTCACTTCCTCCAACTCCGAAAGTCCAAGCTCAACGAGGCGTTGAGTATGAAGTAGCCAAGATCCTGGACTCACGTCACCGTTACGGTCAACTTCAGTATCTTATTGACTGGAAGGGTTATGGCCCTGAGGAACGTTCATGGACCAATGCTTCTGATGTCCATGCTCCTGCCTTGGTCCGGAGATTCCATTCCAAGTTTCCTCAAAAGCCAAAAAGTGTCCTGGGGCCACTCCTAAAGGGGGGGGTGCTGTCACGATCCGGGTATCTGGACGCCATTTCTTACCTATCAGATGCCTCCTAAGGCTGGCTCAGCGCTCCAGGACCGGATCCCATCTGTCATCCTGATGTGCACATTCCCGCATCCTCGCCTGTCTCTCTGGACGCAGTCACAGTAACGCCTTATACATCTGGCATGGCGTCTCCCGCGGCCTCCGCCGCCGTCCCTGAGCTTCTGCATTCAGAGTGGCGATTACGTCAGCCGCGGCCTCCGCTGTGTCCGCGTGGTTGGATGTGCATCTGTCAGCCTGGCGTCTCCTGTCTCCGGTGGCCGGCGCCGCCATTACTGTTTTCCAGACCACATGGATTACAAACCAAACTTCCCTCCAAGTGTCTGCATGGGCGCAGCCATCTTGGATTCTGTCAGCTGATCATTTCCTCCAATCTGTTGTCAGTTTTGTTAATCTGCATAATTGCCTAGCCAATCCCTTCCTTGCTGCAGGTATAAATACACTGTGCCTGAGCAAGGAAGGCGTCAGTGCTTTGGTTGTCAAACCTAGTTCCAGTTTGTCTCTCTTCTGTGAATGTCTTCCAGGTTCCAGCTCCTGTCTCCAGACTTCTGCTATAGAGACCCGCACCAGCATTCCATCTGCGGTGTAGCCTGACTCTCCGATCCATACTGGACTCACCTGTTTCCAGCTACAACATCACCTGCTTCCAGCTCAGCTTCCAGCAGTGTACAGCTTCTCTTAAAGGGCCGGTGTCCTTTCTGCAGTTTACCACTCTCCACCGGTATTATTATTTCTCCGCTCTCAAATTCTACATTTCATCTACATTGCATCGCTCTCAAGCTTTATTTATTATTTAACTGGTTCCAGCCAGTATCCACTCCGTGCCAACACCTGTCTGGTTCTAACCAGTACCCACAGCAGCATTTTATCTACAGCAGTCCAGCTTTCCCTGGAACACCAGCTGGTACGACCCTGGGCTTTCCTCATTGCTACAGTTGAGCCTGGTAAGGACTTTCCAACTTGCAGATAATAAGAACTGTCTCATACCACCAGAGCTCTGTGGCCCCTGCCACCCTGTAGTACCCAGGAACTGTATTATTATTTCTCTGCTGATTTTTATGTTACTTTTACTGCTACTGTGATGCATGGAGTTTGTCATAAATAAATATCATTGACTTTTACTCAAGTTGTCGTGGTCACGCCTTCGGGCGGTTTCTCTTCATGTTACTTACATGTCCAGGGGTCTGATACAACCTCCCAGGTTCCGGTACATCTCAGCCCCTACAACTGAGGCTGCCTTCCGTCAGCTCAGGCCCTCAGTTGTGACAGTATGAAGCCACCATTTTCCCCAGGACTCGTGTGCAGTGATGCACCGATACCCGTTTTGGTTTTAGGAGGTCTCTGACTAGAGATGACAGCTCCTTGGCTTTCTCCTGCGGGAGAAACACTTTTTTCTGTTCTGTGTCCAGAATCATCCCCAGGAACAGTAAGTGTGTGGAAGGAACCAGTTGTGACTTTGGAATGTTTAGAATCCAGCCATGCTGTTGTAGCACTTCCCGAGATAGTGCTACTCCGACCAGTAACTGCTCCCTGGACCTCGCCTTTATTAGGAGATCGTCCAAGTACGGGATAATTAAAACTCCCTTTTTTCGAAGGAGTATCATCATTTCTGCCATTACCTTGGTAAACACTCTCGGTGCCGTGGACAGTCCAAATGGTAGTGTCTGGAATTGGTAATGGCAATCCTGTACCACAAATCTGAGGTACTCCTGGTGAGGAAGGTAAATTGGGACATGCAGGTAAGCATCCTTGATGTCCAGGGATACCATGTAATCCCCCTCGTCCAGGCTTGAAATAACCGCCCTGAGCGATTCCATCTTGAACTTGAATCTTTTTATGTATGTGTTCAAGGATTTCAAATTTAAAATGGGTCTCACCGAACCGTCCGGTTTCGGTACCACAAACAGTGTGGAATAGTAACCCCGGCCATGTTGAAGTAGGGGTACTTTGACTATCACCCGCTGGGAATACAGCTTGTGAATTGCCTCTAGTACAGCCTCCCTGCCCGAGGGAGTTGTCGGTAAGGCCGATTTGAGGAAACGGCGGGGGGGAGGTGCCTCGAATTCCAGCTTGTACCCCTGAGATACTACTTGAAGGATCCAGGGATCCACCCGTGAGCGAACCCACTGATCGCTGAAATTTTTGAGGCGGCCCCCCACCGTACCTGGCTCCGCCTGTGGAGCCCCACCGTCATGCGGCGGATTTGGAAGAAGCGGGGGAGGACTTTTGTTCCTGGGAACCTGCTGCGTGGTGCAGCCTTTTTCCCCTTCCTCTGCCTCTAGATAGAAAGGACCCGCCTTTTCCCCGCCTGTTTTTCTGGGGTCGAAAGGACTGTACCTGATAATACGGTGCTTTCTTAGGCTGTGAGGGGACATGGGGCAAAAATGCTGACTTCCCAGCTGTTGCTGTGGAACCAAGGTCTGAGAGACCATCCCCGAATAACTCCTCACCCTTATAAGGCAAAACTTCCATGTGCCTTTTAGAATCTGCATCCCCTGTCCACTGCCGAGTCCATAAGCCTCTCCTAGCAGAAAAGGACAATGCACTTATTCTAGATGCCAGCCGGCAGATCTCCCTCTGTGCATCTCTCATGTACAAGACTGAGTCTTTTATATGCTCTACGGTTAGCAATATAGTGTCCCTGTCCAGGGTGTCAATATTTTCTGACAGGGAATCTGACCAAGCAGCAGCAGCACTGCACATCCAGGCTGAAGCAATAGCTGGTCTCAGTATAACACCAGTGTGTGTATATATAGACTTTAGGATAGCCTCCTGCTTTCTATCAGCAGGTTCCTTTAGGGCGGCCGTATCCGGAGACGGTAGTGCCACCTTTTTAGACAAATGTGTGAGCGCTTTATCCACCCTAGGGGGAGTTTCCCAACGTGACCTATCCTCTGGCGAGAAAGGGAACGCCATTAGTAATTTTTTTGAAATCACCAATTTCTTATCAGGGAAAGCCCACGCTTCTTCACACACTTCATTTAATTCTTCAGATGGGGGAAAAACTATTGGTAGTTTTTTCTCCCCAAACATAATACCCTTCTTTGAGGTACCTGGGTTTATATCAGAAATGTGTAAAACCTCTTTCATTGCCTCAATCATGCAACGAATGGCCCTAGTGGACATTAAATTTGACTCATCGTCGTCGACACTGGTATCAGTATCCGTGTCGACATCTGTGTCTGCCATCTGAGGTAGTGGGCGTTTTAGAGCCCCTGATGGCCTTTGAATTGCCTGGGCAGGCACGAGCTGAGAAGCCGGCTGTCCCGCATTTGGCATGTCGTCAAATTTTTTATGTAAGGAGTCGACACTTGCACGTAATTCCTTCCATAAGTCCATCCACTCAGGTGTCTGCCCCGCAGGGGGTGACATCACATTTATAGGCATCTGCTCCGCCTCCACATAAGTCTCCTCATCAAACATGTCGACACAGCCGTACCGACACACCGCACACACACACAGGGAATGCTCTTAAAGGAGACAGGACCCCACAAAAGCCCTTTGGGGAGACAGAGAGAGAGTATGCCAGCACACACCAGAGCGCTATATAATGCAGCGACTAACTGAATTATGTCCCCTATAGCTGCTATAATATTTACTGCGCCTCAAATTTGTGCCCCCCCTCTCTTTTTTACCCTTTTCTGTAGTGTAGACTGCAGGGGAGAGTCAGGGAGCTTCCTTCCAGCGGAACTGTGAGGGAGAAATGGCGCCAGTGTGCTGAGGGAGATAGCTCCGCCCCTTTTTCGGCTGACTTTTCTCCCGCTTTTTTCTGTATTCTGGCAGGGGTAATTACCACATATATAGCCTCTGGGGCTATATATTGTGGTTATTTTGCCAGCCAAGGTGATTTTATTGCTGCTCAGGGCGCCCCCCCCCCCCCCCCCCCAGCACCCTGCACCCTCAGTGACCGGAGTGTGAAGTGTGTATGAGGAGCAATGGCGCACAGCTGCAGTGCTGTGCGCTACCTTGGTGAAGACTGAAGTCTTCTGCCGCCGATTTTCCGGACCATCTTCTTGCTTCTGGCTCTGTAAGGGGGACGGCGGCGCGGCTCCGGGA
Organism: Pseudophryne corroboree; assembly: GCF_028390025.1. Classification (NCBI taxonomy): domain Eukaryota; kingdom Metazoa; phylum Chordata; class Amphibia; order Anura; family Myobatrachidae; genus Pseudophryne; species Pseudophryne corroboree. Next base: position 566,720,113 of record NC_086446.1, on the reverse strand, counting down.
ACGAACACCAAGGACGGGTCCTGCGGTCGATCCCTCTGGAGCTAATGGTGTCCAGTAGCCTAAGAAGCCCAAGCTAGCTGCAAGCAGGTAGGTTCGCTTCTTCTCCCCTTAGTCCCTCGTTGCAGTGAGCCTGTTGCCAGCAGGTCTCACTGTAAAATAAAAAACCTAACATATACTTTCTTTCTAGGAGCTCAGGAGAGCCCCTAGTGTGCATCCAGCTCGGCCGGGCACAGAAATCTAACTGAGGTCTGGAGGAGGGGCATAGAGGGAGGAGCCAGTGCACACCAGGTAGTACCAAATCTTTCTTATAGTGTGCCCAGTCTCCTGCGGAGCCCGTCTATTCCCCATGGTCCTTACGGAGTCCCCAGCATCCACTAGGACGTCAGAGAAATAATACAGATTCATATTAGGCTGCACAATAGTCTCCATTATTCAAATTGCGCCACTTACACACATTACACCAGATAGAGCCCCTTTTACACAGTATGGAAGGTAGAGCCCCTTTTACACATTACAGCAGGTAGAGCCCCCTTTTACACATTAACATTTTATTTAGGATAATTATTGTGCAGCAAGCAAATTATCCAGTGTCTTATGGCCCCTGGGGAAATGTGTGACACAGTGACAGAACACACGGGGAGGGGGGTGACAGTGACAGAACACGGGGTGTGTGACACGGTGACAGAACACGGGGTGTGTGACACGGTGACAGAACACGGTGGGGGTGACACGGTGACAGAACACGGCGGGTGTGACACGGTGACAGAACACGGGGGGTGTGACACAGTGACAGAACACGGGGGGTGTGACACAGTGACAGAACACGGTGGGTGTTACACGGTGACAGAACACGGTGGGTGTGACACGGTGACAGAACACGGTGGGGGTGTCACGGTGACAGAACACGGGGGGTGTGACACAGTGACAGAACACAGGGGGGGTGACAGTGACAGAACACGGGGGGGTTATACGTGACAGAACACGGGGGTGACATGGTGACAGAACACGGGAGGGGTTGGTACAGCGAGAGCTAAAGATCTCTCCCCCAAACCTAAAAACAGACTGACGCCACTGCCCGCACACAAATATACGCACACTATTACACACACACACACACACCCCTTTCTTTCTCTCACTCACTTTTCCATTAACTTTACTGATCTGGCTGGCTGGCAGTGGCAGGAAGGATGGATCTATTCTGTACAAGTCTGGCTCTTGTCCCGTGTAGCTCCGCCCCCTGAGGTCCCGTGTAGCCCCGCCCCCTCCTCGGCATGTAGCTCCGCCCCTTTTCGGCTGAACCCAGCCGTTGTCACTGGGGACTCTGGAGGAGGGTGCTAAAACGCAGCAGCAGGGGAGAGAGGCGCCGCCGGCAGCTTGGAGGTACTGCAGCTCAGAGCAATGACAAGCAGCTCAGCCATTCGGGCCGCTCGTCATTGCTCGCTGGTGGGAGGCAGTGGGCCGGACAGGATCGGTTTGCGGGCCGCATCCGGCCCGCGGGCCGTATTTTGCCCACCCCTAGTTTAGAGGCACCCAGTTCTCTGCACTCACACCTGCAATCACCTTGTGTGATGACAGTAATGCAGGTGTAAGGTGTCAGGAGCTTCTAAACATTGTCCCAGCATAAATGGACCGACGCTGATGCAAATGCACAAGCTGAGGAGAAGATGCCAAAGTCTGTAGGAATAGGGGACAAACCTTTTTAAGAATAGAAGTGAAAGAAAAAATAAAAGGAATAATCAAACAGAGGGAAATAAGGGTATAGCAAATAATACTTATTTTTCATAGAAGATATCGAAGGAAAGGTACAGCTAAGAAGCAAAAACACTGATACAAATAATGCTGCTAGGAGTCCACTTACAGATCCTAACACAGTGGTTTCCAAACTGAGGGGGACATTTACTAAGCAGTGATAAGAGTGGAGAAGTGAGCCAGTGGAGAAGTGCCCATGGCAACCAATCAGCACTGAAGTAACATCTATAATTTGCATACTATAAAATTATACAGGGCTGCTGATTAGTTGATGGGGCAACTTCTCCGCTGGCTCACTTCTTCGCTCTTATCACGGGTTAGTAAATGTCCCCCTGAGTGTCTTGACACTTAAAGGCATGCAAGAGGTTGATGGTCCAGGACCAAATCAGATTATTTATGGTCAATGTGATAGGCAATACCAGTGCTGGTGGTAATCATAAAATATGTGGACAAACTGTCACAAACCGATCACTCACCTCTGCGGGTTCTGGGGTCCATCCATTGCCGGCGCAGTTGCTCGCGGTGCTGTGCGGCTGTGTGGGGACGCGTCATGGTCAGCGGCAGAGGTGATGCAGGTTCTGGGAGCCGGGGGTGCGGGGACCAAATGGCCAAAGGCACCGCTGTGTGTCTGCAGTATAGGAGGCGGCCATGTTGGAGACCAAATGAGCACATGAGAGCACTTGTGAAACACCTGTGGGTAAGTGTTAGCCAATCCCGTGCTTGTGCTGCCTTTAAGTAGGCTGGGATTATGTTACTCTGAGCCAGCACTGTTGTAGTTACTCTGTACCCTAGCTCTGTGCTCTCTCCGTGGTTTTCTGTGCGATTCCAGTGGTCCAGTTTCGCCCCCGCTCCCAGAGGTCTGCCTGCAGCCTTCACTGCAAAAGATCCACCAGCTCCCTGCTGTGCTGTCAGTCAATCGCTCTCCCAGTGGCATCAGGTGGATTTCCAGAGTTTTGTGAGAGGTTACCCTGTCTGCCTGCTTCAATCACACAGCCTTTGGAAGATTCTACTAAACTCAGGTGCTCGTTTAATCAGCTCTCAGTTTAACTTATTCTTCACCATTTTCGTCTGCTGCAGTTTCACAGAGCTTCAAGTGTTATCTTCACAATTGCAAGTATTCTATTCAGTATTGTATCTTCATTGTTGCTGCAATCAAGGACAATTCTTCACAGCCTTCCAGTTTAACCTTTAAGCTTCAGTACAAGTCTCTACAGTTATTCATTTATGTCTACAATATCCAGTTAACACTCCTTACAGTTTGGCACCAGTCATTGCTTCATTTGGACAATTCTTCACAAGCCTGTTTAAACTCGGTTGTATGAACATTTCTTCAATGCATCTTTAAGACTGTTCCTGCTTATCATTATACCATTCATTGCAATACGTCAGTGTATATATACACTGAGTCCTGTTGGAGAAAGAGCGCTATATAAGCAAAATTATTATTATATATATATATATATATATATATATATAGTGACTAATAATTGTCATTTAACTCCTTACTGGAATTGTTGCCTTTAATAAATATATGAAACTGAACTTCTTCGTCTTCCCTGCTTTCATCATACACCAGCACCTACACCTTTGATTGGTCCAGGGTTAACGGATTCACAAAAACACTCGGCCCTGACAGTAAGCACTGGCCACATGGATCCGTCGGGTGACCAATTCGCAGAGGGCGGTGCTACGGTAAACATCCTTTCCCAACTGGAAAATCAGGAGTCCATACAGACACAAATAGTTCAGTTTATGCAAATTATAGCAGATCATTTGGAGGCTCTCCATACGGCTATAAAGACACCACAAGTTCAAGTTCCAGCTCCGGTTGTCTCGGCTTCCGCAACGGTTTCTCCAGTGACGGTGCCTATGTCTTGTCTGCAGTTACCTTCACCAAGTAAGTTTGACGGAACCCCAAAGCTTTGCAGAGGATTTCTGAACCAATGCGAGATCCAGTTCGAACTGTTGTCTGCTAGTTTTCCATCAGCCCGTTCTAAGATTGCATATATTACTGCCCTCCTGTCCAGTCAGGCCTTGGAGTGGGCGTCGCCACTGTGGGAGAGGGGAGATCCTATTCTCTCTAATTATAAAGAGTTCATATCAACCCTTCCGGAAAATCTTCGATGAACCAGGTAGAACCACCTCTGCATCTTTGGAGATTCTCCGTCTACGTCAAGGTTTACGTCCCGTTAGTCAATATATTATTCAGTTTCACACGTTGTCTTCAGAGTTAAACTGGAATGAGGAGGCCCTGGTCGCAGCATTAGGAATGGACTCTCAGAAAGAATCAAGGATGATTTAACCATTTGTGATGTGCCAACTAAGCTGGATGAATTAATTTCCATCTGCAATAAACTTGATCTGCGCTTCAGAGAGCGATGTTTAGAGAAATCCAAGGCAGAGCAATCTAGTCCGCGCTATCGTCCCAGACCTCGACAAGATTCTTTTTCATCTCAGTCTCCTGTAACGACAGAAGAGCCAATGCAGATCGGGCGCTCTCGCCTTTACGGAGGAGGAACAAATTCGACGTCGACAGGGTAACCTCTGCATGTACTGCGGGTCCTCCGAACATTTCATTAAGTCTTGCAAACTCCGGACGGAAACTCTCGCTCCTAGCTTACTCAAGAGAGGTAAAGCTAGGAGTTACCTTGGAATCACGTTCCGGGAAAGAGACAACTTTGCCTATTCGTTTAGAAGCTCTGAGTTCTACAGTTAAAGTTTCAGCTCTCCTAGATTCCGGTGCAGCCAAGAACTTCATCACCTCAGCCTTTGTCATAAAAGCTAAAGTTCAAACCGTGCCTCTGAAAGTAGCAGTTGCTGGATGGAAGTCGAATTCCAGACGGCATAATTACTCATCAAACCGTATGTCTCAAGATGAAAGTTGGTGTGCTCCATTCCGAATATATTTCCTTCCTCGTGATTCCCAAAGCCTCTCATGATGTGATACTTGGATTATCTTGGCTGCAGAAACATAATCCACAAATCAACTGGCAAACCATGGAAATTCTTTTGTGGGGTGAATCTTGTACCAAGGACTATTTAGCTTCAATTATACCCCTTCGGTCAGTCAGTCTTCCCGATTTACCTACAGTCTATCAATCAAGCGGCAGAATCCTTACCCCCTCATCGCGAATGGGACTGCCCAATCGTTTTGGTGCCGGGCAAAACACCTCCTAGGGGGCGAATTTATCCGCTGTCCATCCCAGAGACTCAAGCTATGTCTGATTATGGCCCTCATTCCGAGATGATCATAGCCGTGCTAAAGTTAGAACAGCTACGATCATTCACACTGACATGCAGGGGGATGCCCAGCACAGGGCTAGTCCGCCCCGCATGTCAGTGCCGCCCCCCCCCCCCCTCCCCGCAGAAGTGCAAAGGCATCGCACAGCGGTGATGCCTTTGCACTTCATGAGTAGCTCCCGACCAGCGCAGCTTTAGCGTGCTGGCCGGGAGCTACTCATCGCTCCCCGGCCCGCAGCGGCTGCGTATAATGTCACGCAGCTGCTGCGGCCTGCTCCCCGCACGGTCTGGCCACACCTGCGTTGGCTGGACCGTGCCCACGAAATGGCGGGCAAACGCCGTTACGCCCCTCCTGCCCAGCGACTGCCTCTGCCTGTCAACCAGGCAGAGGCGATCGCAGCCCAGCTACGGCCTTCAACCGTCTGGCATGCGCCGGTGCACTACGGCGCCGGCGCATGCGTAGTGGGTACCTGTTCGCTCGGCTGCGATAAAAAGCAGCGAGCGAACGGATCAGAATGACCCCCATATACAAGAGAATTGAATCAAAGGATTTATGAGACCATCTTCCTCACCTGCAGGAGCCGGATTCTTCTTCGTTAAGAAGAAAGACGGTGGTTTACGACCATGCATAGATTATCGCGGACTTAATGAGATCACTGTGAAGAACAAGTACCCATTGCCGTTAATTCCAGAATTATTCGATCGGGTAAAGGCAGCTACTGTGTTTACAAAATTAGACCTTCGTGGAGCCTACAGTTTAATCCGCATCCGTGCAGGGGACGAGTGGAAGACTGCTTTTAATACCCGGGATGGGCATTACGAATACCTTGTAATTCTCTTGCAGTTTTCCAAAGCTATGTAAACAAACTTTTTCGAGATCTTGTCTACAAGTGTTTACTAGTGTACTTGGATGATATCTTAATATTCTCCCAGGATCTGAAGTCTCACCATCACCAAGTTAAAGAGGTACTGACCCGCCTGAGGAAAAATAGACTATATTGTAAGTTGGAGAAGTGTACATTTGAAGTATTTTCTATATCGTTCCTTGGTTACATTATTTCCAGATCAGAGCTATCTATGGATCCTGTAAAGGTACAAGCTATCCGAGACTGGTCCACTCCTACAACTCTCAAGGGGATTCAGCGATTCCTTGGCTGTGCTAATTTTTATAGGAAATTCATTAAGAATTACTCTACATTGGCCGCTCCAATCACAGCCCTGACTCGCAAGGGAGCAAATCTCACGAACTGGTCTTCTGAAGCAATCAAAGCCTTCTCCGATTAAAAGCAAGCCTTTGTGTCAGCCCCCATTCTTCGACAGCCAGATTTGAACCGTCCCTTTCTAGTGGAGGTAGACACATCTACAGAAGCAGTGGGAGCTGTGTTGTCACAAGTCTTTGAAGATAAAAAAAAAGTCCATCCCTGCGGATATTTCTCCCGTAAGTTCCTACTGGCCAAACGTAATTATGCAATTGGGGAGCAGGAATTACTTGGCATCAAATTGGCATTTGAGGAGTGGAGATACTTTTTAGAGGGAGCACAACACCCCATTACAGTATATACTGATCATAAGAATTTTCTTTATCTGCTGTCGGCTCAGTGTTTGAATCCACGACAAGCTCAATGTGCTTTTCTCTTCACCCGATTTAATTTTAAGCTCACCTATCGTCCAGGGTCTCAAAACAAAAAAGCAGATGCCCTTTCTCGATCTTTCAATTTTTCTGAATCAAATGATGCTACCACAAATCATGCCATTGTGAGTCCTACGTCCTTTCTAACGATTCGAACTTCTCCGGTCCCAGTTCCTCCGCCTGCCAAAACCTTTGTCGCCACAAACCTTCGAACTCTTCATCTTTCATGGGTCACCCTGGGGTCCTAGAGACTCTCAAATTTATTCAACAGTCTTACTGGTGGCCACGTCTCAAAGCCGATGTTCAAGAGTTTGTAGCAGCATGTTCTAAATGTGCCCAACATAAGAGTCCATGGGGTTCTCCAGGTTTGTTACATCCGTTATCTATACCTAAACAACCGTAGACTCATATCTCAATGGATTTCGTGACCGATTTACCTCCATCAAAAGGGCGGAATACCATTTGGGTGATTGTGGATCGATTTTCGAAAATGGCGCATTTCATTCCATTAACTGGATTTCCATCAGCCACTTCACTAGCCAGATTGTTCATTTCTGAGATCTTTAAAGTTGCATGGCCTTCCTCGAGAGATCATCTCTGATCAGGGAACACAGTTTGTAGCCAAGATTTGGAGGTCGCTTTGTTCATCTTTAAACATTAAGTTGAATTTTTCTTTGGCATATCATCCCCAGACAGATTGACAAACAGAGAGTAAATCAAGATCTTGAAACCTTTCTTCGGTTATATATATCTTCCTGACAGGATGATTGGATTGACTACCTTCCATTGGCAGAATTCGCTCATAATAATCTCTTTCATTCGTCTTCAGAATCTATGCCGTTTTATACTAACTTTGGTTTTCATCCTTGTGTGCCAGAGCTCCATCCGTTGCCAGCTTAAGAGGTTCCAGCAGCAGATCAAGTGCTTCAACGTTTGTTTAGAATCTGGAGTTGTGTGCGCAAATCATTGATTAAATCCTCTGCTCGTTCTAAATCTTTTGCAGATAGAAAACGTAAGGCTGTACCAAACTACAAGGTAGGAGACCCATGTTTGGATTTCTACTCGCAATCTTAAGTTCAAAGTTCATTCTAAGACGTTTGGTCCCAAGTTTATTGGTCCATTTCCCACTGAAAAGGTACTCAATCCTGTGTCATACAAAGTCAAGTTGCCACCTTCTTTGAAAATTCCTAACGCCTTTCATACATTGTTGTTGAAACCTTTGATTCTCAATAAGTTTTGTACTGCCCTGTCCAAACCTCCTAAAGTTCACTATTTGCAGGATGAGGAATTTGAGGTAAAGGAGATTGTGGATTCATGTTGTCGATATGGATGTCTGCAGTTTCCGATTGATTGGAAGGGTTATGGTCCGGAGGAGAGGTCCTGGGTTTTTGCCGAAGATGTTCACGCTCCAAGACTGGTACAAAAATTATATTCCAAGAATCCTGACAAAGCTCAAAGGTGAACGGAGACCACTCTTAAAGGGGGAGTACTGTCACGAACCGATCACTCACCTCTGCGGGTTCTGGGGTTCGTCCGCTGCCAGCGCGGTTGCTCGCAGTGCTGTGAGGCTGTGTGGGGACGCGGCTTGGTCAGCGGCAGAGGTGATGCAGGTTCTGGGAGCCGGGAGTGCGGGGACCAAATGGCCAAAGGCACCGCTGTGTGTCTGCAGTATAGGAGGCGGCATGTTGGAGACCAAATGAGCACATGAGAGCACTTGTGAAACACCTGTGGGTAAGTGTTAGCCAATCCCGTGCTTGTGCTGCCTTTAAGTAGGCTGGGATTATGTTACTCTGAGCCAGCACTGTTGTAGTTACTCTGTACCCTAGCTCTGTGCTCTCTCCGTGGTTTTCTGTGCGATTCCAGTGGTCCAGTTTCGCCCCCGCTCCCAGAGGTCTGCCTGCAGCCTTCACTGCAAAAGATCCACCAGCTCCCTGCTGTGCTGTCAGTCAATCGCTCTCCCAGTGGCATCAAGTGGATTTCCAGAGCCTGTGAGAGGTTACCCTGTCTGCCTGCTTCAATCACACAGCCTTTGGAAGATTCTACTAAACTCAGGTGCTCGTTTAATCAGCTCTCAGTTTAACTCATTCTTCACCATTGTCGTCTGCTGCAGTTTCACAGAGCTTCAAGTGTTATCTTCACAATTTGCAAGTATTCTATTCAGTATTGTATCTTCATTGTTGCTGCAATCAAGGACAATTCTTCACAGCCTTTCAGTTTAACCTTTAAGCTTCAGTATAAGTATCTACAGTTATTCATTTATGTCTACAATATCCAGTTAACACTCCTTACAGTTTGGCACCTGTCATTGCTTCATTTGAACAATTCTTCACAAGCCTGTTCAAACTCTGTTGTATGAACATTTCTTCAATGCATCTTTAAGACTGTTCATGCTTATCATTATACCATTCATTGCAATACGTCAGTGTGTGTGTGTGTGTGTGTGTGTGTGTGTGTGTGTGTGTGTGTGTGTGTGTGTGTGTGTATATATATATATATATATATATATATATATATATATAGTGACTAATAATTGTCATTTAACTCCTTACTGGAATTGTTGCCTTTAATAAATATATGAAACGGAACTTCTTCGTCCTCCCTGCTTTCATCATACACCAGCACCTACACCTTTGATTGGTCCAGGGTTAACGGATTCACAAAAACACTCGGCCCTGACACCAACCCAGGGCATAATTTAGATCTGATTGCAGCAGCAAATTTTGTTAGCTGATGGGCAAAACCGTGTGCACTACAGGGGGGGCAGATATAACATGTGCAGAGAGAGTTAGATTTGAGTGGGGTGTGTTCAAACTGAAATCTAAACTGCAGTGTAAAAATAAAGCAGCCAGTATTTACCCTGCACAGAAACAATATAACCCACACAAATCTAACTCTCTCTGCACGTTACATCTGCCACACCTGCAGTGCACATGGTTTTTCCCATTAGCTAACAAATTTGCTGCTGCAATCAGATCTGAATTACCCCACCAGTCCACCAGCACATACTTGCACCTACAGATGACAGGTACTGTAATTGAATATTTTTTGCTGTATTTCTCAATAAGACACTTTTGGCCAAGGGATGCTGTGAAAAATGTGCTGAGCCTCTATGGAGCTGTGACTCTAGAAAGTTTAGGAACCACTGAATCAAGGAAAACAAGTCTCTCACTGTAGGTGTATTTTTTTCTTACCTTCTCTTATATTTGTGCCAACCTCTCTACTTACTGTATGTGTCAGCCTCTCTGCCCTTTTCTTTTATGTGTCAGCCTCTCTGCCCATACTATCTGCCTTTTCTCCTACCTGTGCCAGCAACTCTGTTCATCATCTGCCTGTACAGGTTTTTTTTCACTCTTGCCATCTGTGCCAGCCTCTGCCCTTCACCTGTCTGTGCCAGCCTATTCGCCCATCACCTGTCTGTGTCAGCTTCTGCCCATTCCTGGTATGTGCTATCCTCTTTGCCCATTCCCTGCCTACTCCTCTCTGTCTATCATGTCTGCGCTATCCTTTGTGACCTTCACCTCTCTGCCCATCCTCTGTCTGAACAAGTCTCTTACCATTCCTTGTCTACACCAACTTCCCTGCTCTCTCTCTGTCTGCATCAGTCTCCTGTCTGTGCCAGTCTTTCTCCTTCCCTTATTTGTGGATGCCTCTACCCTTCCACTATCTGTGATAGTCTCTTCCCTGCTTGGCTGCGCCAATATCTTCCTATAAGTACACTGCCCCACCTTTGTGTATGTATCTCTGACTCTTATTTGTGTTTTTTATTTTGCCGTTCTTTGCCCAGAGTTGTGTCTGTCTCTAATTTTGTATGTGTACCTGTGTCTCCCCTTCTGTCTCTCTTTGACCTCTTTTGTATTTATATTTCCCCCTGTTCACTTTACAAGTTTCCTCTTGCCCTTTGTTTTCTCCTGCCTCTCCCTTCTTCTAATTGTGCCCTATTAACCCATTGCTTTCTACTTCTCTCCTGCTGATGTCTATGGAGGCTTGGTGGCTGCTGAATAGATGCGAAGAGGACTACCACATCCAATGTAACATACTGACCCTTAGGATAGCAGGTAAGCTGAATCCTCTGATTTTTATAATTAAGCTACTAAATAATGATTTTTGCCAGATTATACATTCTATTCATCCAGCTGAAATTCCCATTTGGTCACTAATGGGATTTTGTGACACAACCAATCAGCAATGTTGGCCTACCAAAATTCTCAGTGATTTGTGCAGCCAAACATCACAACCACCCATCTTCAAGAATTAAGAAGAGGCAAATATATCACAGTCGACTGACCATGCCTCCTTGAGTAGCATGACATGAAAACAGTGGTTGACATGCTGCCTGGGTGGTGCTAGAAACACCCCAAGTAGGTGGCAGAGACACCCCTCTGACACACTCTAATCAAATGTGCTGCTCAGGATCATAAATCTATATAGTAATACAATGTAATGAGACAGGTGTATGATACGTTGTAGAGACTGAGGTGGGGGATGGGTGCAATGGATGAATGATGAAAACTTGGAATACTTCACAAATAATTAAAGATAAGAATAGACTTCTGGTTCCGGCCTCATGCTGCAAACAGCGTGGTGTCTGAGCTCCCAGGACCTGCCCGACAATATACTCTCTTACAAGGCTATTTATAGCCTCTTTGGAAATGGGCCACCAGCGTTACCCTCCTCCTGCACATGGAGCTTTCACCGGCTCCATTCTCAGCGGCTGCCGTGCTCCTTCCCGGAGCTTACCTCTGCCTGTGGGCTGCGTCCACCTGCTCCACTCTCCACAGCTGACGCGCTCCATCCCGGAGCTCACCTCTGCCTGTAAGCAGCGTTCACCGGCCCCATTCTCCGCAGCTGCCGCGCTCCTTCCCGGAGCTCTCCTCTGCCTGTGGGCGGCGTTCACCGGCTCCACTCTCATCAGGTGACGCACTCCTTCACGGCGCTTACATCTGCAGCCCGCCGGTGACCTCTGACAGTGCCTGCGGCTCTCCCGGCACATACCCCACTACCTCTACCGTCACCCAGGGTAACCACCGATGCTATTCACTAGCTCATGGAGAAATTCCTGACACCGTCCACCCCTGTCAAATCACAGCCTACCCGGCAAGAGAAATGCAGGGCTGATCCTAATATGGCACCTGGCACGACCACACCACCTGCTTCTCCTGCGCCTAAGAAGACTGCCTGTGACCCAGACTGCTCCAATAATCCTCAGGTGTGTTGCCCCCCCTGACTCTCCCATCACTTACTCAGACATGGTTGACGCAATAAAGCACACTATGGGTCCTCTATTAACACAAGCAGTGTCTGATATTTCTGCACAGCTCCAGCAATTGTCTCATAGGTGAAGCTTTTGTTGTTTCAGGATTTCTCTGCAGAATTGACTCATGCTAGAAAAGCCTTCGCTCCTGTTTGTGCTCACCTGGCCCGAGAAAAGAAAAAATTTGCATTGCTCTATCCAGCTCGGCTTCGTATTTATGTGGATGACAAGTTTTATGACTTTCAGAACCCCTCTGATGCGGATGCATTTCTCCGAGATGTGGATATGGCCTTGCATGTTGATATTTCTGACCCTGCCTCCTCTCAGATCTGAGTGACGGCATGAGTACCCCCTCCTTGACTTTCACTGCGCCTTAATGAGTGTTCTCCATCCAGTTCCAGTCCTGTTGCATTTTACGTCCTCATATTGTTTTGCAATGTTATCCTGTATTCTATTGTTATTATTCTACGCTCACTCAATGTCATATGTTCCTATCTGCTGCCTCCTTGTGAGGCTATATCGGCTGACGTTATGATGTACACTTTGTAGGAGCAATTTACCTTCTTCATATTTTTATTATGCTGGTGTTTTCATCTCATATCACTTTTCTTTCTGTCTTCACCTTTCTAAGTTACACTTGACATATATATATATATATATATATATATATATATATATATATATATATATATATATGTGGACAAAGGATGAGGCGGTAGAGAGCGACCAAAGGTGCCGAATAAATGCTAAAAGCAGAGTGGTGATATAAAAAATGTGTACAAATTTATTGCAGTGGGACGCACTATACAAAACTGGTTATAAAAACATACAAGCTCATATAAAAACCTATTCATATGACCCATATAAAAAAATACAATTAAAAAGATTAATAAAATTTAAAAAAGAAAAGAAAGGAGCATGGTGACATAAAACTATATGTATTACTTAAAAAACTTTGAAGTATCACTTTAGCACAGAGGGTAAAAAATACTTAAAAAGTTTAAAAAGCACAAAAAGAAATAAAGGCGTTCAAAAGGATATAAAAGAGGAATCGAATAGCTTAACTTGTGGTGAGGTTAGACCAAAGAGTAGCACCAAACGCGTTTCGTCCTATCTGGACTTCATCAAGGGGTGATTTGAGACTAGAGACAGACCATATTTATATACCCAAACTAAAAGGAAGTGATGTACGCATCACTTCCTGTGATCAATTAACATGACTATTCAGATATTGTCCAAAAGGTGTGTGTTGCACAGCATGTAAGTTACAATTAGTGATTGGAGCTTTGGAGAAGAAAACTTGGTCATCTCCAGATCGGATATAAAACAGAGGAAGGATATGTTCAGAAAAAACATATCCTTCCTCTGTTTTATATCCGATCTGGAGATGACCAAGTTTTGGATCCAATTGACATACAGACAATATTCCGTTTATTCAGACTCTTAAAGTATGTCCGCCGCAGGAATGTGTCATCCTATTCAAGAATGTCTGCTGTGCATTCAGACTCCAGTAATATGGCTGCCGCAAGAAAAAGTGATGTTTAAACATGTCCGCCGGGTAACCAGGCAACCGTCCGAGAGGATAACAACAACAGTACTGTCCGCCGCACAGGACCAACGCATGCGCAGTACAATGCGCCGGATACCGGATGTGGGGCGGATATGACGTCACGCAGAGCCCGGACCGGAAGTCCGCGGCTCTGAGCGTCTTTCATGGATTTTACCTGTTTCTTTCTCTGACGTCCTAGTGGATGCTGGGAACTCCGTAAGGACCATGGGGAATAGCGGCTCCGCAGGAGACTGGGCACAAAAGTAAAGCTTTAGGACTACCTGGTGTGCACTGGCTCCTCCCCCTATGACCCTCCTCCAAGCCTCAGTTAGATTTTTGTGCCCGGCCGAGAAGGGTGCACACTAGGGGCTCTCCTGAGCTTCTTAGTGAAAGTTTAGTTTTAGGTTTTTTATTTTCAGTGAGACCTGCTGGCAACAGGCTCACTGCATCGAGGGACTAAGGGGAGAAGAAGCGAACCTGCCTGCTTGCAGCCAGCTTGGGCTTCTTAGGCTACTGGACACCATTAGCTCCAGAGGGACCGAACACAGGCCCAGCCTCGGAGTCCGGTCCCAGAGCCGCGCCGCCGGCCCCCTTACAGAGCCAGAAGCAAGAAGAGGTCCGGAAAAATCGGCGGCAGAAGACATCAGTCTTCAACAAGGTAGCGCACAGCACTGCAGCTGTGCGCCATTGCTCCTCAGGCACACTTCACACTCCGGTCACTGAGGGTGCAGGGCGCTAGGGGGGGGCGCCCTGAGCAGCAATGTAAAACACCTTGGCTGGCGAAAATACACCACATATAACCCCCAGGGCTATATGGATGTATTTTAACCCCTGCCAGAATTCACCAAAAAGCGGGAGAAAAGGCCGCCGAGAAGGGGGCGGAGCCTATCTCCTTAGCACACGGGCGCCATTTTCCATCACAGCTCCGCTGGAAGGACGTCTCCCTGACTCTCCCCTGCAGTCCTGCACTACAGAAAGGGTAAAAAAGAGAGGGGGGGCACTAATTGGGCGCAGTTTTGATAATAACAGCAGCTATAAAGGGAAAAGCACGTTATATAGTGGTATTCCTGTCTATATATAGCGCTCTGGTGTGTGCTGGCATACTCTCCCTCTGTCTCCCCAAAGGGCTAGTGGGGTCCTGTCCTCTATCAGAGCATTCCCTGTGTGTGTGCGGTGTGTCGGTACGATTGTGTCGACATGTTTGGGGAGGAAAATGAGATGGAGGCGGAGCAATTGCCTATAATAGAGTTGTCACCCCCTAGGGAGTCGACACCTGAGTGGATGAGCTTATGGAAGGAATTGCGTGACAATGTCAGCTATTTACGAAAGACAGTTGACGATATGAGACAGCCGGCTACTCAGCTTGTGCCTGTCCAGGGGTCTCAAACGCCATCAGGAGCTCTAAAACGCCCGTTACCTCAGATGGCAGACACAGACACGGATACTGACTCCAGTGTCGACGATGATGAGACAAATGTAACTTCCAGTAGGGCCACACGTTACATGATTGAGGCAATGAAAAATGTTTTGCATATTTCTGATAATACAAGTACCACTAAAAAGGGTATTATGTTTGGTGAGAAAAAACTGCCTGTAGTTTTTCCAGTATCCGAGGAATTAAATGAAGTGTGTGATGAGGCGTGGGTTTCCCCCGATAAAAAACTGATAATTCCTAAAAGGTTATTGGCATCATACCCTTTCCCGCCAGAGGATAGGGCACGTTGGGAAACACCCCCTAGGGTGGATAAAGCGCTCACACGCTTGTCTAAACAGGTGGCACTACCCTCTCCTGATACGGCCGCCCTAAAGGAACCTGCCGACAGAAAGCAGGAGAATATCCTAAAATATATATACACTCACACGGGTGTTATACTGCGACCGGCAATCGCCTCAGCCTGGATGTGCAGTGCTGGAGTGGCGTGGTCGGATTCCCTGACTGAAAATATTGATACCCTAGATAGGGACAGTATATTACTGACTATAGAGCATTTAAAAGATGCATTTTTATATATGCGTGATGCGCAGAGGGATATTTGCCGACTGGCATCAAGAGTTAGCGCGCTGTCCATTTCTGCAAGAAGAGGGTTATGGACGCAGCAGTGGTCAGGTGATGCGGATTCCAAAAGGCACATGGAAGTATTGCCTTATAAGGGGGAGGAGTTATTTGGGGTAGGTATATCAGACCTGGTAGCCACGGCAACTGCTGGAAAATCCACATTTTTACCCCAGGTAGCCTCTCAACATAAGAAGACGCCGTATTATCAGGCGCAGTCCTTTCGGCCCCATAAGGGCAAGCGGGCAAAAGGCTCCTCATTTCTGCCCCGTGGCAGAGGGAGAGGAAAAAGGCTGCAGCACACAGCCAGTTCCCAGGAACAGAAGCCCTCTCCCGCCTCCGCAAAGTCCTCAGCATGACGCTGGGGCTTTACAAGCGGACTCAGGCACGGTGGGGGCCCGTCTCAAGAAGTTCAGCGCGCAGTGGGCCCACTCGCAAGTGGACCCCTGGATCCTTCAGGTGGTATCTCAGGGGTACAAATTGGAATTCGAGACGTCTCCCCCTCGCCGTTTCCTAAAGTCTGCTTTACCGACGTCTCCCTCAGACAGGGAGGCAGTATTGCAAGCCATTCACAAGCTGTATTCCCAGCAGGTGATAATCAAGGTACCCCTCCTGCAACAGGGAAAGGGGTATTATTCCACACTGTTTGTGGTACCGAAGCCGGACGGCTCGGTGAGACCAATTTTAAATCTAAAATCCTTGAACACTTACATACAGAGGTTCAAATTCAAGATGGAGTCACTCAGAGCAGTGATTGCATACCTGGAAGAAGGGGATTATATGGTGTCTCTGGACATCAAAGATGCTTACCTACATGTCCCAATTTACCCTTCTCACCAAGGGTACCTCAGGTTTGTGGTACAGAATTGTCACTATCAGTTTCAGACGCTGCCGTTTGGCTTGTCCACGGCACCCCGGGTCTTTACCAAGGTAATGGCCGAAATGATGATACTCCTTCGAAGGAAGGGAGTTTTAGTTATCCCTTACTTGGACAATCTCCTGATAAGGGCAAGATCCAGGGAACAGTTGGAAGTCGGGGTAGCACTATCTCAGATAGTGTTGCGGCAGCACGGTTGGATTCTCAATATTCCAAAATCGCAGCTGATCCCGACGACACGCCTTCTATTCCTAGGGATGATCCTGGACACAGTCCAGAAAAAGGTTTTTCTCCCGGAGGAGAAAGCCAGGGAGTTATCCGAGCTAGTCAGAAATCTCCTAAAACCAGGCCAAGTCTCAGTGCATCAATGCACAAGGGTCCTGGGAAAAATGGTGGCTTCCTACGAAGCAATCCCATTCGGCAGATTCCACGCAAGAACCTTCCAGTGGGATCTGCTAGACAAATGGTCCGGGTCGCATCTTCAGATGCATCAGCGGATAATCTTGTCACCAAAGACAAGGGTGTCTCTCCTGTGGTGGTTGCAGAGTGCTCATCTTCTAGAGGGCCGCAGATTCGGCATTCAGGACTGGGTCCTGGTGACCACGGATGCCAGCCTGAGAGGCTGGGGAGCAGTCACACAGGGAAGAAATTTCCAGGGCTTGTGGGCAAGCCTGGAGACATCACTTCACATAAATATCCTGGAGCTAAGGGCCATCTACAATGCTCTAAGCCTAGCAAGACCTCTGCTTCAAGGTCAGCCGGTGCTGATCCAGTCAGACAACATCACGGCAGTCGCCCACGTAAACAGACAGGGCGGCACAAGAAGCAGGAGGGCAATGGCAGAAGCTGCAAGGATTCTTCGCTGGGCGGAAAATCATGTGATAGCACTGTCAGCAGTGTTCATTCCGGGAGTGGACAACTGGGAAGCAGACTTCCTCAGCAGACACGACCTCCACCCGGGAGAGTGGGGACTTCATCCAGAAGTCTTCCACATGATTGTGAACCGTTGGGAAAAACCAAAGGTGGACATGATGGCGTCCCGCCTCAACAAAAAACTAGACAGGTATTGCGCCAAGTCAAGGGCCCCTCAGGCAATAGCTGTGGACGCTCTGGTAACACCATGGGTGTACCAGTCAGTGTATGTGTTCCCTCCTCTGCCTCTCTTACCCAAGGTACTGAGAATTATAAGACGGAGAGGATTAAGAACTATACTCGTGGCTCCGGATTGGCCAAGAAGGACTTGGTACCCGGAACTTCAAGAGATGCTCACAGAGGACCCGTGGCCTCTACCTCTAAGAAGGGACCTGCTCCAGCAGGGACCCTGTCTGTTCCAAGACTTACCGCGACTGCGTTTGACGGCATGGCGGTTGAACGCCGTATCCTGAAGGAAAAAGGCATTCCGGATGAAGTCATCCCTACCCTGATCAAAGCCAGGAAGGATGTAACCGCACAACATTATCACCGTATTTGGCGTAAATATGTTGCGTGGTGCGAGGCCAGGAAGGCCCCTACAGAGGAATTTCAACTGGGTCGTTTCCTGCATTTCCTGCAAACAGGACTGTCTATGGGCCTAAAATTAGAGTCCATTAAGGTTCAAATTTCGGCCCTGTCGATTTTCTTCCAGAAAGAACTGGCTTCAGTTCCTGAAGTTCAGACGTTTGTCAAGGGGGTACTGCATATACAGCCTCCTTTTGTGCCTCCAGTGGCACCTTGGGATCTCAATGTAGTTTTGGGGTTCCTAAAATCACATTGGTTTGAACCACTCACCACTGTGGACTTAAAATATCTCACATGGAAAGTGGTAATGCTGTTGACCCTGGCTTCGGCCAGGCGTGTGTCAGAATTGGCGGCTTTATCCTATAAAAGCCCTTACCTAATTTTTCATATGGACAGGGCAGAATTGAGGACTCGTCCTCAATTTCTCCCTAAGGTTGTTTCAGCGTTTCACCTGAACCAGCCTATTGTGGTACCTGCGGCTACTAGGGACTTGGAGGACTCCAAGTTGCTGGATGTAGTCAGGGCCCTGAAAATATATGTTTCCAGGACGGCTGGAGTCAGAAAATCTGACTCGCTGTTTATCCTGTATGCACCCAACAAGCTGGGTGCTCCTGCTTCTAAGCAGACTATTGCTCGTTGGATTTGTAGTACAATTCAGCTTGCACATTCTGTGGCAGGCCTGCCACAGCCTAAATCTGTGAAAGCCCATTCCACAAGGAAGGTGGGCTCATCTTGGGCGGCTGCCCGAGGGGTCTCGGCTTTACAACTTTGCCGAGCAGCTACTTGGTCAGGGGCAAACACGTTTGCTAAATTCTACAAATTTGATACCCTGGCTGAGGAGGACCTGGAGTTCTCTCATTCGGTGCTGCAGAGTCATCCGCACTCTCCCGCCCGTTTGGGAGCTTTGGTATAATCCCCATGGTCCTTACGGAGTTCCCAGCATCCACTAGGACGTCAGAGAAAATAAGAATTTACTTACCGATAATTCTATTTCTCGTAGTCCGTAGTGGATGCTGGGCGCCCATCCCAAGTGCGGATTGTCTGCAATACTTGTACATAGTTGCTGTTACAAAAATCGGGTTTTTGTTGTTGTGAGCCATCTTTTCAGAGGCTCCGCTGTTATCATGCTGTTAACTGGGTTCAGATCAAAGGTTGTACGGTGTGATTGGTGTGGCTGGTATGAGTCTTACCCGGGATTCAAAATCCTTCCTTATTGTGTACGCTCGTCCGGGCACAGTATCCTAACTGAGGCTTGGAGGAGGGTCATAGGGGGAGGAGCCAGTGCACACCAGGTAGTCCTAAAGCTTTACTTTTGTGCCCAGTCTCCTGCGGAGCCGCTATTCCCCATGGTCCTTACGGAGTTCCCAGCATCCACTACGGACTACGAGAAATAGAATTATCGGTAAGTAAATTCTTATTTTTATTGTTTTTCACCCGTTTTTCTTCTCCAAAGCTCCAATCACTAATTGTAACTTACATGCTGTGCAACACACACCTTTTGGACAATATCTGAATAGTCATGTTAATTGATCACAGGAAGTGATGCGTACATCACTTCCTTTTAGTTTGGGTATATAAATATGGTCTGTCTCTAGTCTCAAATCACCCCTTGATGAAGTCCAGATAGGATGAAACGCGTTGGGTGCTACTCTTTGGTCTAACCTCACCACAAGTTAAGCTATTCGATTCCTCTTTTATATCCTTTTGAACGCCTTTATTTCTTTTTGTGCTTTTTAAACTTTTTAAGTATTTTTTACCCTCTGTGCTAAAGTGATACTTCAAAGTTTTTTAAGTAATACATATAGTTTTATGTCACCATGCTCCTTTCTTTTCTTTTTTAAATTTTATTAATCTTTTTAATTGTATTTTTTTATATGGGTCATATGAATAGGTTTTTATATGAGCTTGTATGTTTTTATAACCAGTTTTGTATAGTGCGTCCCACTGCAATAAATTTGTACACATTTTTTATATCACCACTTTGCTTTTAGCATTTATTCGGCACCTTTGGTCGCTCTCTACCGCCTCATCCTTTGTCCACATAACCACTTCCATAGGTAACGGTACCAATACCTATATCTATTTGAGGTAACGAGCTGACACCCTGATATACTAAAGGGAGTGCCAACACATTAAGCAGATTTTTGCACACTACTTGCAGGGTTCCCATTCTAGTGTTAACATATAAGATACTGCATCCGTGGCGCTGATATCTTTCCAGTACACAATATATATATATATATATATATATATATAAATATAATTGTCTGAGGAAGGGGAGAAAACCCCGAAACGTCACATTAAAGTTTGCCCTGCGGGGCTTGTTCACTACTCTTTTGGTAAAGTCTCTGAATGCTGCCCACCCTGTGGAATATATATATATATATATATATATATATATATATATCTGTACAATGGCCCCGGCACTCACGTAATCCACCGTAGGATATGTCTCGCTCCTGTGCCCTCCCCCTTGTGCCCTCCCCCTCCGGGGGTCTCCCTCCGGTACAAACAGCAGTGGAAAAAAGAGGCGGCACTCGGAGACTGTGCAATCAAAGTGTATTAAACAAAAGAGGCATCAACGTTTCGGGGACCAGTTCCCCTTCTTCAGGATAAAGTGACAGTGCATAAAACAGTGCTTAAATACCAGTAAGGGGAATGGTATTTAAGCACTGTTTTATGCACTGTCACTTTATCCTGAAGAAGGGGAACTGGTCCCCGAAACGTTGATGCCTCTTTTGTTTAATACACTTTGATTGCACAGTCTCCGAGTGCCGCCTCTTTTTTCCACTGCTGTTTGTACCGGAGGGAGACCCCCGGAGGGGGAGGGCACAGGAGCGAGACATATCCCACGGTGGATTACGTGAGTGCCGGGGCCATTGTACATAAATATTTGGGAGCCGAATGCATTGCTTTTTGCACCAAGGCCCCTAGCCCAAGGCACCACACTGAGTCCTGCTGGACCAAGTATTTCTTCATTTCTCCAGGATTCATCCTCACGCACAGTTCACAAGCACAGCACGGTGAGCCTGTCAGCAAGGCAAGCTTTTATTAGAATTGATGCACTGAATTAAGCACCAGCACTTTATCTTTTTGCACCATTGCATCTGCAGTACCCGATCTCAACGATGTTTCATCATTTCTCTTGCACTGTGACACTCTTGAGACATTAAGCTTCTCAGACTTGGAAGCAGAAGCCATTTTGCACAAGGAACCAGCCTTCGCAGAAGGAGTTGTCACAACCAGTTCAGAGGCTGTTAAGGAACTGTTACGCCTTAAGAAACGTGAGATAGATTACATCTACCACAGTCGCACACTATCGGATTATTTCAGGGCCAAACAGCTGCCGAGGGGCTTCAGGGTCCACAATGTACCCACTATTGGACGCTACAACATGGAATTTTGTAAAAGATGGATCCAGGTACTTAACAAGTGCTCCATGGATCTAATTCTCCTGGTAATAGAGGAGTCCACCAGAGAAGTAGAGAAAACAAAAGGGCTCATTAATAATCTTGAAGCTGAACATAGTGCATTGTTGACATCTGAGCAGTCTAAGGTCCTACTGGAGAAATTGGAAACCCAGGTGGAACAGTACAGAATTAATCTGTTAAAATTGAAAAAATAAAAATTCAATAAAGTTCAAATGGACTACATACAACACAGGGTGCACCTGTGGTTGGGAAACTCTTCAAACACGAATAACAGGTCTCGACCACCTTTCAAGTATAGGCCCCGGAGGGGAACGGGAGGCAACACGACCTCAGCCAGTGACTCTGACGATGTCCGTGGGTCCTCAATAGCTGGTTCACAACGGGGGACCCCTTTAGGGGCAAGAACCCGTGCAGGGATCGCGGCACGGGTAGGAAACGCCGAAGCACTAGAAGAGGTGGACAAAATAAAAGGCAAAAACAAGGCAAAACCCTCGAACGGAAAGAAACGTTAATTTTCAACCTCTCGTCTACACCACTGACACAGGCTGAAGAGAGGGTGCTTAACAAGGGTCTCACGTTTGTGCCTACTAACTTTGGAGATGATTTTAGATGGAAGGTTAACACCTATAAATTGCACCGCACTTTAAAATTGAAGGAGCACTTTTGTAAACAGCCTGCAGCCCCTGGGAAGACCCCACTGCCACAGAGGTTACAGAAACTGGGCCCTAAATCAAGGTTTGACCCAGTGTCTCATAATGCCTCCATCAAAACGTTCCATAGGATGCTAGAAGCTTCCAGTGATGAAGTGAGGTCCCCGTCGTACCATAATCTTCAACAGGATGAAAGATTAGCACTAAAGTCATTAAGTAACAGAAAAGATTTAATAATACGTGAGGCTGACAAAGGCGGATCCATCGTCGTTCAAGATACCAAAGATTACATGGCCGAATGCTTGAGACTGCTCAATGATCTAGACACCTACAGTATTTTAAGTAAAGATCCATCACAGGACTATAAAGAAGAACTTAAGCTGCTACTTGACCAAGCACGGGCAGAGGGCATCATTTCTTCTGAGGTGTATGTCAAATTGTTGTCTGAATTCCCTGTGTCTCCCCTCTTTTATACTATACCAAAGATCCACAAGGACACACGGAGACCCCCGGGCAGACCTATCATTTCTGCCCGGGAGTCTCTGTGTGAACCAGTGGCCATCTACCTCGATGCCTATTTGCAACCCTGTATACAGGGCACCAGTACACACTTGAAAGATTCCAGCACTCTGCTCAAGAAATTGGCCACCATTGAGCAGGTGCCAGCAGATGTCTCCTTGGTCACTATTGACGTGACTAGCCTCTATACCTGCATTCCACACCAGGCAGGTATACAGGCAGTCAGGAGATTGATTACTGGTAACATCTTGTACACAGGCCCTGATATTGATTTCTTCATGAATTTGTTACAATTTACCCTGTCACACAATTTTTTTATTTTTGATGGCAAATTTTACCGACAGCGAACGGGGTGTGCCATGGGATCTTCCGTGGCACCCTCGTTCGCAAACGCCTTTATGTGGGAGGTGGAATGTGAGCTATTTCTAGCTGATCCCAGGGTAGCTGAACGTCTATTTTTGTATTATCGGTATATAGACGACGTGCTGATAATGTGGCGGGGTGATGTACTGGATTTGATTAACTTAGTTAATTTGCATAATCAATCAGAGAGCCCTGCTAAACTTACTTTGGTCAGCAGTACACAAGAAATCTGTTATTTGGATATACTGATTAAAATACAAGACGGTAGGGTAGTCACATGTCTTTACAGGAAACCCACTGATCGTAACACAATATTACGGTACGACAGTTTCCACCCACCCGCCACCATCAAAGGTCTGCCATATTCGCAGTTCCTTCGTGTGTGCAGGACTAATAGTCAAGAGCAAATCAGGGATGTACAACTTGATGAAATGGAACACAAGTTCCTGGACAGAGGGTACCCACGGAAATTACTGTCTGCTGCACGCACTAAAGCGGTTGCAGCTAAGAGGGATGATTTATTTACACCAGCTAATGCCAAAGATATGTCTAAGATCATTCCCTGGGCATGTGAACATAGAACCAACAGTAGGCAAGTTCAACAGAAACTACGGGCTTTATGGCCCATAGTGTCAAGCGACCCTGATTTGGGAATTTTCCGAGATGTACGTGTCATGCCTAGCTACACAAAGGGAAGGAGTATCAAGGATATATTGGTTCAAACCGATATGGCCAAACTCAAAGTAAAGCCCACCCACTTTATGACAAGAAAGAATGGGTGTTTTAAGTGCACAGGGTGCACGACGTGTACCTATATGTCACCAGGTGACACCATTTCGCACCCATTTTCAGGCAAGAGCTTTAAAATCAAATGGCCGTTAACCTGCAGTTCAAAATTTGTGATATATGCCATTATGTGCCCCTGTGGGCGCTACTATATTGGCAAAACCGAATGCCAATTTAAGGTGAGAATGGCACAGCACAGGCAAGCCATCAGAAACGCCCTAGCCACAGGAAGTGGTGACCAACCGGTGGCCAAGCATTTCGTGGAACATCGACATAGTATGGCCACCTTAAAACATCGGATTATTGACCATGTCCCAGAGTCAGCCCGAGGGGGGAACAGGGGCAAAAAACTCTTACAACTAGAGTCAGTGTGGATACACAGATTAAACACGTTAAAACCAGGTGGGCTAAATGACAATCTAGGCCTGATTAATTTTCTATAATTGTACACTACATCTCACAAGACGTTAGATACCCAAGCGAGGGAATAAGTAACGTTTAAATGTAGTTGTCTAGACTTTCTTTAAACCTGGTTTGAGTAGCCTAGCCCAGTAGTACACCATGTCAGGTACCCCAGCAGTTGTAGCTTGTGTTGTAAGAGTTTTTTCCAGTTTAATCCTGTCTGAGGGGCACAGTGTGTCTCAGGTAGCCAACATAATTGATCTAATAGGGTTACTGAGTTGCCAATGCTGCAGTTTGTTTATTCATATGTTTTTTAAAAAAAGACACGTTTTTAATGTACATCCACAATTTTATCGAGAGTATACATTGATTGACGCAGATTTCAACATTGTGATAATTATATGCACATAAGCACTTTACTGGCCAAGTGGTCAGCATACACTGAGGTATGTTTTGCAAGCACTGTACGTACTGACAATCTGTAGTTTTTGTTTACAGTGTTTCCATGGTCGCATCGGAGGGTTCCCGCGACGTCACTTCCTGGTTACGCTGACGCGAGCGGAAGCGCCAGGCGGAGGCTCCGACGAGCGGCCAGCTGGAAACGCTGGGAAGATTCCATGCACGTGAACAGGGGTGAGTAAGGGGAATGGTATTTAAGCACTGTTTTATGCACTGTCACTTTATCCTGAAGAAGGGGAACTGGTCCCCGAAACGTTGATGCCTCTTTTGTTTAATACACTTTGATTGCACAGTCTCCGAGTGCCACCTCTTTTTTCCACTGATATATATATAGATATAGATATAGATATATATAGATATATATATATATAGATAAGCAACTGATTCTGAAGCGGAAGCTATTTTGTTCACAGATAAATTTCAAGACACCTGTGGTGCAGATACAGTAGAACAAGTTTTCATACAGCTGGACAAATTAAAGAAACGGGAAATTGACTTTTATTTCCATGGTGTTACATTATCAGACTATTACCGTGACAAGAAAATCCCTCGAGGTTTTCACATTCGTAACACCCCGACTATTGGTCGACATAACCCTGAATTCTGTAGACGGTGGGCAGCTGTGCTCAATAAGTGCTCGTATGACTTAATCCTTTTAGTGATTGAGGAATCCCGTCGGGAACTTACCATCGCCCAAGAAAAAAATCACAGCATTTGAACAAACCTACAGCGGTTTAATAAACATCGATACCTCACAACAACTTTTGAGCAAACTTACGGCTGATCTGGCCAAATACTACACAGATCTTATCCAGTTTAAGAAAGCCAAACGTAACACGGTTGATAGGGATTACCAAGAAAATCTCGTGTACAGTTGGGCCTATAACCGGAATACCAATACCGGTAAGAAACCAAGGTTTAGACGCTATAGAAGACCTAACGCAGACACTGAAAATTCGAGCGCAGTCTCTTCCAGTGAGCAGGAATGTGCAGAGGACCAGCGGTCAAAAAACTCTTCAAAACCCCCAGCGGGGGTGACAACAAGGGGCCAAAGGAACCCATAAAAAGGAAGCACACCCGGCGCGGCGGACAGTGGGCGCGCAAAATCCAAAAAGACTGCGAGCAAGAAAACCTAGTATTTAATCTGTCATCTCGCACATTAACACAAGAGGAAGTTGCAGTGCTCAATAGATGCCTTTCGGAACAAGATTGACTTATATAAATTCGGACGTCGATTACGTCTGAAATAATTCTTTGCGGGTGCTGAGCAGCCAACAATGGGAGCCCCCCCCCCTTACACAAACCCTCACCCTTTGACCCAGTATCGAATAATACGAATATCAAATGTTTCATCAACTTTATGCATAATCTTTATGATGAACCAGTACCAACGCATACTGGTTGTAAATCCAATTTGTCTGCTACTGAACATGCAGCCCTTAAAGCACTTGGTTCATACACAGACATAGTCATTCGCCCCGCGGACAAGGGCGGTGGCATTGTGGTACAAGTCCTCAAGACATACAAATCTGAAATTTACACCCAATTAGCAGATACTCGTACGTATCAATTACTGCCAGCCGACCCTGCCGTCAAATACAAAGAAGAAATAGATACAGTGCTGAGTGAAGCAACAGTCACCAATGTGATTGACTCCAAGATCCAACAGGTATTATCCCAAGAGTGGCTGGTTGTTCCAGTGCTATATACTATTCCTAAGCTACACAAGAACCCTATATGCCCCCCGGGTCGGCCCATCATTGCGGCCCGTGAATCTTTATATTACACCATTTCACAATATTTAGACATGTTTTTGCAACCCATAGTGAGCGAACAGACTTCCTGCCTTAAGGACACCACAGCCTTTTTGAATAAAATTCTGGCTCTGACCCCACTGTCAGATAAACACCTTATGTGTACAGTAGATGTCGTAAGCCTATACACCAATATACCCTACCATCGGGGTATAGAAGCTATCAGACGGTGTATTACAGGCAATACGAGCTATTCAGGGCCTGATGTCGATTTTTTCATACAGCTGCTCGAGCTCACGTTGAAGCGTAATTACTTAATTTTTTATGCCAAAATTTACCAACAGTCCAGGTGTGCTATGGGTTCTTGTGTAGCTCCAAGCCTGGCCAATTTGTTCATGTGTGAGGTAGAAAAGGACCTGTTCCTTACTAACCCTATGATGTCCAGCAACATTAGGGCATACTATCGTTACATCGACGATATTTTCATTTTGTGGTCAGGCACAGAAGAGGACTTTCACAAGGCGATGAGTCATGTGAATACACTGGATACCTCCATTAAATTCACATACTCTTGCAGTTTTGAGAGAATCCACTACCTGGATGTTATGGTCATCCAGGATCACAATCATCTCTTGCATACCACTCTATATGTAAAAGAAACCGATAGGAACACTACCTTACAGGCTTACACGCCAACAGCCACCCCCCCCCCCCCCCCCTGCCTTAAAATGGGGGTTACCTTATTCCCAATTTTTAAGGATCTACCGCATATGTAGTGACAGTGGGGATGCTGGTAAGCAGATTGATAAAATGATACGCAAGTTCGTAGTCAGAGGTTACAAATTAAAATATCTCAAAAAAGCCAAAGAGAGGGTAACATAGCAAACATAGTATCTGAGGTTGAAAAAAGACAATTGTCCATCGAGTTCAACCTATTTGTGGTCTCCTATGCATGATGATTTGACTAAAATTTCTGACTGATGCTGCTGTCAGCCGTTGCATTTTATCCCTATTTATAGTAACTATAATGCATGACTATGCACCATACCCCTGGATATCCTTATCCATTAGGAATTTATCTAACCCATTCTTAAAGGTGTTGACAGATTCCGCCATTACAACTCCCTCAGGCAGGGAATTCCAAACACGTATTGTCCTTACCGTGAAAAAGCCTTTACGCCGTATTGTGCGGAATCTCCTCTCCTCTAACCTGAGCGAGTGTCCACGAGTCCTGTGTTGATCTAACCAAAAACAGGTCCCGCGCAAGCTCTGTGTATTGTCCCCTTATATATTTGTAGATGTTGATCATATCCCCTCTTAGTCTCCGCTTTTCCAATGTAAACATGCCTAGTCTTTTAAGCCTTTCCTTGTAATCCATCATCTCCATGCCCTTAATTAGTTTGGTCGCCCTCCTCTGAACCTTTTCTAGCTCCAGGATATCCTTTTTGTAGTACGGTGCCCAGAATTGTACACAGTATTCAAGGTGTGGCCTCACTAGTGATTTATATAACGGGAGTATAATACTCTCATCCCTAGCATCAATACCCCGTTTTATGCATGCTAATATCTTATTAGCCTTCTTTGCTGCAGTCCTACTTTGGGTACTACTGCTTAGTTTGCTATCTATGAGGACACCTAAGTCCTTTTCCAGTACAGAATCCCCTAATTTTACCCCATTTAGTAGGTAGGTGTAATTTTTGTTCTTGTTACCACAGTGCATTACTGTTAGGATCTCCTGCTCTGTGCTGCCACGGCGCCATGGCAACCGGGAGGCAAGTGTTAGCGAAGTAACCTTAGCGCAGCTGATACTCCAGTCCGGGTTTTTACTGTGTAGTGGGTACAGGCTCTGTGCACGGCAGGGAATCCGGCGCTGGTTTTGTGCTCGCAGTCTGTGAGGTCTGAGTGGGGCGTGGACAGCACCTGCTATATAAACCATCCTCTCAGGCTAGGCAAATGCTGCTGAATCTTTGTTTGTTAGTCAGTTCCAGAGAGTTAGCTAGTACTGTGTGACTTTGTATTTACTTGTTGCTTACTGCGAATAGCCCTTGGGATTCGGTACTTCATTCTGCCAATCCGGACCTAGCAGTAAGACTGGAGTCAGTTGTTTGACCTGCTGGGGTTCTTTTGCTATTCTGTGAACCCAGCAGGTTTGCGGATGTACTCTCAGACCTGCTTGCTTAATCCTCCCTCACTGTGCAGGGCGTCCAGGTGTCAGTTTAGTGGCATTAAGCTGAACCTGTGCCCTGCAAGTGGGAGTTAGGATTGTGGATACTCTCCTTGTGTCTATATTTCTATCTCTGACCAAGGAGTTTATTCCCACACCCGTTGGTAACCCTTTGGGGTTTTTTCTGTTGCTCTTAGCAACATCATTTCAGGTGCTCCACATGTTAAATCACTACACCTCGCTTCATTGTCCGCTCTATTCCATCTGAGCATTCCTGACACTAGGGAGACACCCAATTCCTGAGCCTTTGGGCTTCTCCGTTCACTTTGTGTTTATTAGTTATTCCATCACCTCCTGTGTATGTTATGTTATACTGTCTGTGAGTTCGTTTGCTTCGCTTCCCTCTCTGTTCATACACCGGTATACTCCTGTTAGCACTGGTGTGCGTAACAATTACCTTACACTTGTCTGTGTTGAAGCGCATTCTCCATTTGGCTGCCCATGCTTCTAATTTAACTAAGTCGTTCTGAAGAGACTCGGCATCCTCCTCTGTATTTATAGCCTTACACAATTTGGTATCATCTGCAAAAATTTACACCATGCTCTCTAGACCTTCTGTTAGGTTGTTAATGAAAATATTGAACAATAGCAGTCCTAATACTGAGCCTTGCGGCACACCACTTAGCACTTCAGTCCAAGTTGAAAAAGATCCATTAACCACAACGCGCTGCTCCCTATTATCTAACCAGTTTTTGACCCAAGTGCATATTGTGCTTCCTAGCCCTGATTCTTGTAGCTTGTAGATAAGTCTCATGTGTGGTACAGTATCGAACGCTTTGGCAAAGTCTAAAAAGATTACATCCACGTCTTTAGCCTGATCTTGGTTTGCGCTTACTGTTTCATAAAAACCAAGTAAGTTGGTTTGACAGGATCTGTCCTTCATAAACCCATGTTGATTCCTTTTAATGACCTTATTGACTTCAAGGAACTTCTGAATACTATCTCTTAGAATACCTTCCAATACTTTCCCCACTATAGATGTAAGACTAACTGGTCTATAATTACCTGGTTCAGCTTTACTTCCCTTTTTGAATATAGGCACTACTTCCGCTATACGCCAGTCTTTGGGAACCATACCTGATATAACTGAATCCTTAAAGATCAAAGATAGCGGTTTTGCCAGTTCAGAGTGAAGCTCCATTAGAACCCTTGGGTGAATACCATCGGGCCCTGGTGATTTATTAATCTTTAAATGTTTTAATCGGTCACAGACTACTTCCTCGCTTAAATAAGTACCTAGCTGTGGGATATTCTCATTATTGAGATTGTGTGTCAGTCCCTGAATTGGGTCCTCTCTAGTGAATACTGTTGAAAAAAACTCATTTAGTGTGTCCGCTATGTCATTATCATTTTTGCTTAAGACTCCCAACTTGTCTTTTAAAGGGCCTATACTCTCCTCCTTCAATCTCTTGCTATTAATGTATTTAAAGAATTTTTTGGGATTCGCTTTGCTTTCCTTTGCTACTAGTTTTTCAGTTTCTACTTTAGCCGCTCTTATTTCCTTTTTGCAAATTTTGTTACATTCCTTATAGTGCTGAAATGACTGCTTCCCCGTCACATTTGTATTTCTTAAATGCTCGCCTTTTCTTGCCCATAAGTTCCTTAATCTTTTTGTTAAGCCACATCGGTTTATGATTTTTATTCCTTTTTTTGCTGCTCATAGGAATAAATTTGAGTGTATTTTTAGCTAGCAGGAATTTTACCTCCCATTTCTCCGTAGTATTTTTTCCTAAAAACAAACCTTCCCATTCAATATCCCTGAAAAATACCCTCATCTTTTCAAAATTTGCTTTGCTAAAGTTTAGAGTTCTAGTTGAGCCAGTATAGGGCGGTTTATGGAAACTGATATTGAATGTGACCATATTATGGTCGCTGTTTCCTATGGGTTCCCCTACTATAATACCTGATACCAAATCCCCATTGTTTGTTAATACCAGGTCTAAGATTGCATTGTACCTAGTTGGTTCCTCAATTAGTTGGACTAAGTAGTTATCATTAAGTGTGTTTAAAAACATATTGT
The DNA here is from genome assembly GCF_028390025.1 of Pseudophryne corroboree. Classification (NCBI taxonomy): domain Eukaryota; kingdom Metazoa; phylum Chordata; class Amphibia; order Anura; family Myobatrachidae; genus Pseudophryne; species Pseudophryne corroboree. The sequence goes on along the minus strand of NC_086446.1, from coordinate 566,689,659 downwards.
CCCTAGCAGTATCACATGAATCGTTTTTCCAGTTTATCTCTGGATAGTTAAAATCTCCCATCACTACTATGTCTCCTACTCCTGCTGCTCTTTCAATTTGCTTTAGTAACAATTCCTCATCAGATGCGTTGATACCAGGCGGCCTATAGCATACACCCAATACTAACTTTTTTATTCCTTTTTCCCCGCATGCAATTTCTACCCATAATGTCTCGACAGTGTCTACAGTCCCCTCCTGAATATCTTCCCGTATATCAGGTTTTAAAAACGGCTTTACGTAAAGACACACCTCTCCACCCTTTTTATTTAGTCTGTCTCTCCTAAACAGTGTATAGCCCTCTAGATTGACTGTCCAATCATGAGATTCATCCCACCAAGTTTCAGTAATGCCTATAATATCATACTGTTTGCTTGCTGCAAGTATTTCTAGTTCACCATTTTTGCCAGTAATGCTTCTGGCGTTTACATACATACAACTAAGATAAGTATTTTCCCTTGCGTTAGGGCCATCTTTCACCTTATGTAGCAATGATGACCTGTAATGGTCATTGGTTAGTGCTTTGGTAAAATCTCTTTTAATACCCATGTTAGTAACCTACCGCCTGCTCTTACCCTCCCCCCAACTTCTCCCCCATTTCGTTTACTACCGCCATCCCCACTATTCTCACTGCATGACCCGTAGTTTCTAGCTAAACCCTCCCCCCAGGCTCCTAGTTTAAAATCTCCTCCAACCTTCTAACCATCCTTCCCCCCAGGGTGCTCACCAAAAACCGGCATGATTTATTATGTAAGACTAAGCAGAGTGAGTCTAGAGACCGGATTGTGTGGCCACAGGACTTTTCACCCAATAGTGCTCAGACAGTTGGCATAGCAAAACGGATCTGGCCGATTGTAGCGAATGATAAAACCTTACCTACATTCACAAACTCTGCCATTCTTCCAGCATTTCGCAGGGGCAAAAATATCAAGGATTTCCTTGTACACAATGATATCTCCAGTTTCAGCAAAACGACTTCTACTCATTTCCTTACACGGAAGCCTGGCAACTACAGATGTTTGGGTTGCACCACATGTAGTTGCCTTGAAACAGGTCAATACTTTCATCATCCAAGATCAGGGAAGAAATTTTGCATCAAATCTTCATATACCTGTTCTAGTCGCTTTGTCGTCTACTATATCAAGTGTCTCTGCGGACTCCTTTACATTGGAAAAACTATTCGCCAATTTAAAGAGAGGATCGCCCTCCACCGCTCTAGTATTAGAGCAGCATTGGAAAGGAAGGGCTCCGAACAACCGGTGGCACGCCACTTCAGAGACTTTCATCATAACTTGGCATCCATCCGATACAAAATCATTGACGGGGTCCCAGAATCCAAAAGAGGTGGAGATCGGGGTAAAACCCTACTACAAAAGGAAGCACGCTGGATCTACACTTTACAAACTGTCAAACCGCTGGGCTTGAATTACATTTTATCTTATGCTTGTTTTCTTTAATCCTCAACCATTAATACTATCCTATTTCCCTTATTTTGGCTTGCCTAGAGGTGCACTGCAGTGTGCGATATAGGCCCACTACGGGTAGCTCCATTTAATTATATCTGGCCTCTTTAGGATTGGTAAATTTTCCCTTTCCTTAGGATGATGTTTGGTATAGCAGCCTATGTGTATATTCCCCCAGGGATTGGTACCCTAGCGACATTTATTTATTTATTCATGAGGCACATGCTCCCATAGTCCCTTCTGTCCTAGCTTATGTGCGCTTTACCTGTTTTACACCACATCTGTTATTACATGCTTTTCTTTTATGCGTCCTCCCTGTCTGTTTTGTACAGTTGCCATGGTGATGGGTCTCGCTTTGTATTGTCTCCGCCGCATACGCAAAACAGCCGTTTTTTAGCCTGACCGCTGCGCTGCGAACTGCAGCTAGCGATCAACTCAGAATGACCCCCCATGTTCGATAACCTGAAGTCCCTGTGCACTGCATACATAGATTACTTTGGGTCCCTCATTGGACCGTTTCTCTTTGTTGGTCTATTGTTATATGTTGTCTGTTACTTTCTTCTCCTGCTTTCTTTACCGACACCTTCTGACACCATTTTTTTTTTTTTTCTATACATGGTTGAATGATTTTCTGGCGACACTTTTACCTCAAAACATCGACTATGTCTGTTTCCCACCTTAAAATTGTCTCTTTGAACGTGGGGGGAATTAATTCACCTGCTAAAAGACGCAAAATCCTTTTGTACTTGACTAAACAAAAATTAGGCCTGGCCTACTTGCAAGAGACTCACCTTACTGATGTAAAATCCAAAAAATTATCTATGTTGGGTTGGTTGTTGGTAGCGGCTGCACCGTTCAATTCCAAGAAACCAGGTGTGGCCAGGAAATCCCTTACTCTACATGAATCACGCTCATTTCCTGATCCTAATGGCCGCTTTCTCATTGTAAATGTTGTTTTAGGTACCTTACAATTTTGTTTATATAATGTTTATGCACCGAATGGTTACCAGAAATCCTTTTTCAATACTCTTAATAGCGAAGCTTAGCTCTTCCATACATGAGGGCTTGATTATTGGGGGAGATTTTAACCTAGTCTCATCACTGTTTCTGGACTGATCCAATCCTTCCAGCAAATCTTCCCCTCTTCCCAAATTTGGTATTCCCCAATTTGCCGCTAGCCTGCAAACCACAGATGTTTGGAGAGCATTTAATCCAACAGAGAAAGAATACACTTGTCTCTCAGCAGCCCACAATACCTTATCAAGGATTGATTATTTTCTCCTCTCACACTCACTTTTTCCTGCTGTTTTTTAGACACGTCTATTGAAACTATCACAATTTCGGACCATGATTTTCTCTGGTTTGACCTTAACCTGTCTAAAGATAATGCATCTTCCAGACATTGGAAGTTTCCTTCCCATCTGACCTGCTCTCAAAATTTTTGTGATAAACTTAAGGAGGCATGGAGGGATTACTTTGAGACCAATGTTTCCCACGCAACCTGTGACACCCCCCTTTTTCTGGCAGACGGACAAGGCAGTCTTACGAGGGATGATTGGTTCGTATTACTCAGCTAACAAAAAGTTTTTAGCTTCTACATATTTATCCCTCCAAACTGCATTGACGACTGCCTACCAGAACTTTAAAACTGACCCCTCCCCAGGTAATAAGACTTTATATCTGCAAGCCAAGACAAACTTTGATAACCTTAATAATTAGGTAACTGCCATTTATTTAATGTCAACTTCCGATATCACAAATATGGTAATAAAACTGGCAAAGTATTTGATCCAGGTGGTGGTATGCTTCCATTTTCTGTGCTCCAGACTATTTCTGACTTACCCAGTAACCAATTCTTTATGTACTTACAGACTCGCCATTTTGCACTTTCTATAAAACCTATTGCTCTTAGAGCTCCAAATTTTTTGGTATCTTTGCTCCGATTACAGGCCCGTACACCATACAAAACCTCTCACTTATATCCTAGGCTCCTTCCTAACCCTGCCACTACGTCACAGCTCACAGTTTATAACTACTGGCATCAACATATTCCTTCGATGACCTCACCCACTGATATTTTTGGTAACTGTACCCGGGCCATTAAATGGCTCCAATCCGCATACCTACAGGAAGTCCACTATAGAACCATCCATAGGGCATATATATCTCCTGCTCAGAGAAGCCATATGGTTCCTGACGAGAAAGAAGCTTGTCCAAAATGCACTCTCCAACTTTATACACTGTTTTTGGTCCTGTGGTAAAATTAAGAAATTCTGGCATAAAGTTATTGGATTCTTTTCAAATACATGTAATCCCTGAGGTTTTAGGGGGTCATTCCGACCCGATCGCTCGCTGCAGTTTGTCGCAGCGATCGGGTCGGAACTGCGCATGCGCCGGCGCATGGCAGTCGTTGGTGCCCAGCGATTGCCTCTTAGACAGAGGCGGTCGCTGGGCGGGAGGGGGCTGAACGGCGGCGTTAAGCTGCCGTCTAGTAGGCGTAGTCTGGCCAACGCAGGCGTGACCGGACCGTTGGGGGGGGGGGGGGGGGGGGGGCGGCGCGGCGGCTGCATGACATCTCACGCAGCCGCTGCGGCCAGTGGCAGCGACACACAACTCCCGGCCAGCTGCAGGAGCTGCACTGGCTGGGAGTTACTCCACAGATACAAAGGCATCGCCTCTGTGCGATGCTTTTGTATTTGTGTGGGGGGGGGAGCGGCACTGACATGCGGGGCGAACTAGCCCTGTGCTGGGCGTCCCCCCGCATGTCTGAGTTTACGATCGTAGCTGAGCTAAATTTAGCACAGCTGCGATCAACTCTGAATGACCCCCTTAGCTTGCTTGTTTGCTAATTTCTCTAACTGCGATCTCAGCCCTCATAGATTAGAATCTCACCCACTTCTCTCTATAATAGTAACGGTTGCAAGGAAGGTGATTTTGTTACATTGGATTTCTAAATCAAGGCCGACTCTACCTGAAGTTCTTCAGAAATTACTCCAACTGCTTTATTTTGATAGGAAATCTCTATTTCCTCACCCTGAATTGGGCTTTTGTAAATTCTTTACTAAAAGGAACCCATATATTAATTCATTATCCCCTTCTGATAAAGAAGCAGTTATGAATATTTTCGAGGGCACTGATTGGTTCATACATCGCCCTGCTACCTAAACACCTATTATATATTATTTATGATCATACTCTTATGGTACTAACATCCCCTTCGACACTGTACTATTCTTCCCCTCACGTTCAAGGTCTAGATCGATTAGAGCAGTGGTTCTCAAACTCGGTCCTCAGGACCCCACACAGTGCATGTTTTGCAGGTAACCCAGCAAGTGCACAGGTGTATTCATTATTCACTGACACATTTTAAAAGGTCCACAGGTGGAGCAAATTATTTCACTTGTGATTCTGTGAGGAGACCTGCAAAACATGCACTGTGTGGGGTCCTGAGGACCGAGTTTGAGAACCTGTGGATTAGAGCATTACATTATAGACATTTTGGGATCACAATTTTTTGTATCTCTATTTCACGCAACTGTCTTATGTATATACATATTTCTTTTTTGCGCTAGAGAATCAAACTCTTCTTCCTTTGCTCTGGTGTCATTCTTTTTCTTCCTTTCCTTTGTCTCTTTCTTTTTTTTTTATTGCCTCCGCTTTCTGGCTAGTTAGCCAGATTGGTTTCTTTCTTTCTCACCCCACTCCCCTTTTCCTACTATCTGTCTTGTACTATTCTGTCTCTTAACACTGGTGCTTAAAGGGGTGTGGTATGATATGCCGGCGGCCGGGCTCCAGGCGACCAGCATACCGGCGCCGGAAGCCCGACCGCCGGCTTACCGACAGCACGGCGAGCGCAAATGAGCCCCTTGTGGGCTCGCTGCGCTCGCCACGCTGCAGACGCGCGCCACGCTCTCTATTCTCCCTCCAGGGGGGTCGTGGACCCCCACGAGGGAGAAAAACTGTCGGTATGCCGGCTGTCGGGATTCCCGCGCCGGCAACCTGAAGACCACCCGCTTAAAGTATGGTGTTTATTCCATAATATTCTCTACACAATGTTGTTGTTTTTTCTTCTTCCTCCTTTTCCAATTAATGCGACCTGTATTATGGAGATGCTGTCCCCTCTAATTTAACCTCTCCGTTATTATCCTGGTTGACAATTGATCTGTAGCCCTTGTTTATTCGTGATGTATCTCGATGTGACTCTCTCGATGTTATTATGTCGTACTGCTTTACTGTTTTACTATTGTGTACCTGTGGCTATTTGTTACACCGTACTATGTTACTGCAAATTTAAAACCAATAAAATTGTTTGAAAAAAAAAGAATAATATGTAAAAATAAAAGGTTTAATAAAAAATGATAGCAGAAATAAATTAGATAGTGGATATACTGTATGTAAAACAAATCTGGGCAGTATGGATGGTGTAATGGTTAGCACTAATACCTCACAGGTTCGATTCCCACCATGGTACTAGCTGTGGAGTTTGTATATTCTCCCCGTGCTTGCTTGGGTTTCCTCTGGGTATTCTGGTTTCCTCTGAATAAAAAATACTGCAAGATTAATTGGCTCCTGACAAAAATTAACCCTAGTGTGTAAGTGTATGCATGTGTTTAGGGTAGACTAGAAGGGCCAAGTGGTTCTTATCTGCCATCAAATTCTCTGTTTCTAAGTTGATAATAGGATTTTGGTACTCACCGTTAAATCCTTTTCTCCTAGTCCGTAGAGGATGCTGGGGATTCCAAAAGGACCATGGGGTATAGACGGGATCCTCAGGAGCTTGGGCACACTAAAAAGACTTTGACTGGGCGTGAACTGGCTCCTCCCTCTATGCCCCTCTCCCAGACCTCAGTTAGACTTTGTGCCCAGGAGTAACTGGACACACACTAGGGGAGCTCTACTGAGTTGACTTTTGTTAGGCTTTTTATTTTCAGGGAGACCTGTTGGCTACAGGCTCCCTGCATCGAGGGACTGAGGGGAGAGAAGTCAGACCTACTTCTGCTTAGTTAAGGGCTCTGCTTCTTAGGCTACTGGACACCTTTAGCTCCAGAGGGTTCAATCACTTGGTTCGCCTAGCTGCTTGTTCCCGGAGCCGCGCCGTCACCTCCCTCACAGAAGCCAGAAGCCGGGTGAGTATTAGAAGATCCGAAGACTTCAGTGACGGCAGAAGACTTCAGTAAGGAGGTACAGCGCAGCGGTAGCGCTGCGCTCCATGTTCCCACACACACCACCACCGGCACTCACAGGGTGCAGGGCGCTGGGGGGGGGCGCCCTGGGCAGCAGTTACTGAGGTTTTTAAAACTGGTGAAAGCCATATTCGGTGCCCGGGCACCGTATATAAGACCCGCGCCAGTATAAAGAATTTAAATTTGAGCGGGACTGAAGCGCGCCGGGAAGGGGCGGGGTTTAGCCGCACAGCTCACCAGCGCCATTTTCTTCTCTCCACAGCCGCTGCAGAGTACGCTGGCACGGACCTCCAGGCTCCTCGCAAGTAACAGGGAGCCAAACGGGGAGGGGGGGGGGGCACAAATAAATTTGGTGCTTTTATTGTTATTATACAGCGCTACTGACATATATTATTGTGTGTAGTATATGGGCGCTGGGGTGTGAGCTGGCATACTCCCTCTGTGTTTCTCTCTCCGGGCTTCCCTGTAGGCTGTCCCCTTTATTTGGCCAGTGTGTGTGTTGGGTGTCGGTACTTGGTGTCGGCATGTCTGAGGCTGAGTGTTCCTCCCCGGAGGAAGTTACTGGGGGCGCAGAAAAGGAGCTGGAAATGGCGCTGTCGGCACAGCCGACTGCTGATTGGGTTGCTATGTTGAGTACACTTAAAGCTAATGTGGTTTGTAGACTGGGTGTGAACTGGCTCCTCCCTCTATGCCCCTCCTCCAGACCTCAGTTATAGGAACTGTGCCCAGGAGAGACGGACATTACAAGGAAAGATTTTTGTCTTAACTAAGGGCTACCAAATTACCAGCCCACACCATAAACATACCGTACAACCGGAATAACGCCAAACCAGATAACAGTATGCATAAAACTCCAGCAACCAGCTGCAACAAACCAATACACAAGTCGTGTATAACCGAACTTAACCAGTAAGAAAATATATAATGCAAGTAATAGTCCGCACTGGGACGGGCGCC